>NW_023339677.1:0-1266 GCF_004916995.1 Morone saxatilis
TGTCCTCAGTTCTCAGCTCCCAGTCCTCTAATCTGAAAGAGCTGGACCTGAGTAACAACAACCTGCAGGATTCAGGAGTGAAACTGCTGTTTGCTGGACTGGAGAGTACACATTGTACACTGGACAAACTCAGGTTGGATCAAGTTACTGTTTGTTGTAAAATAGTTGAATTACTCCAAGCTGCAAACCCCATGCTGGAACAGCCTCTCTATGTGACAATCTCATGTTTTCCATCGGGATATTATTATATTTTACATAATTGGAAATATTGTTTTATCCAGCTGTCTTGTTCTTCTGATTTAGCATCATATACTGTGCAGACAGATATGAACTCTGGTCTAAATAGGGAAACTGATCTCTGTTTTAATATGACATATTAAAAAAATTTACATTTTTTATTGTTTTAGTTATCATTAAATGTCACATATCCAACTTGTTTAGAATAGAGCAGCAAGGAAGTGACTATACTAAAATTAACTTTCCAGTTAATATAGAGTTGATATTTTGCCTTTACCAAATGGTTCTTATTTCCTGTTCCTTATATAAATTGCAGACCAGGGCTTGCCTCCACATGTGCAAATGTTTCACCAAAACCAGTTCCCCCACTATATTAATTTGCAATGGCACCATTGCTCATGCATGAGACTAATGTCATATTGAATATTTCACTACTCTTTACAGTCTATGTATTCTCAGGGTTCATTAACAAAGGGATTAAGCTTTTAAAACTCTACACCACATGCTTGCAATAGACATTATATGATAAGGTATGGTATATGGTATTACTGTATATGGTATTATCTTTGACCATCAAAATGTAGGGGTAGACACAGGGTGTTGAGATTGCTACATTTCTGAAATGTTCAGCCCCAAACTGTATATGTGTACTGAGTTTGCTTATATGTTACAGTGAACATATCACCTCTAACTGTTGTTCATAATTTCTTCTTCAGACTAAGTGCCTGTAACATCCCAAAGAGAAGTCTTGAAGCATTGTCCTCAGTTCTCAGGTCCCAGTCCTCTAATCTGAAAGAGCTGGACCTGAGTAACAACAACCTGCAGGATTCAGGACTGAAACTGCTGTGTGCTGGACTGGAGAGTCCACACTGTACACTGGAAACTCTCAGGTCAGGAATCATTAACCCATCAACTGATGACTATTTAAAATTGCATTGACATGACTAGTATGATTTGTTAGGACCTGTGGTGGCAATTTGTTTAATAAAGCATACAAAGTATGATCTTGTCTTTCTGTAAGGTTTTATT
>NW_023339677.1:1277-1425 GCF_004916995.1 Morone saxatilis
CAACGCAACCGTCACACACTCTCGTATGTGAAAGTCCGGAAGAGCCCCGATTGGCAGAAGCAGTATGGTTTTATCCCTGTTGGAGCACACAGTTACACATTCCTGAGTTCTGGGACAGTAAAGTAACAGATAGTGTGGTGAGATGATC
>NW_023339677.1:1576-2227 GCF_004916995.1 Morone saxatilis
TTTTACAATGACCAGGTCAAAGGGATGTATAGGTTATAAAAAATTGCCATTACATTCCTCCCTTTGAGCATTTTAATGCTCACAAAATTTTTTTTAAGAACTAAACAAACAGTCAAAACATCCATGGATGATAGGAAAAAATCAATCAAGAGTTTTTTTTATCATTAGCAGTCATTTTGGTTATGTATGATAAATCTATGTGCTATAATCATGAGTGATTTTTCAAAGATAGGAAAAATAAGGAATATAAATAATATAAGATTTTACTTCATCCAAATCTAAAACAATCTGATCTATTCTAAAGATGTGGAGATTCTTGCTGGAATTTGCACATACTAGCAAAGTTTACCCACAGTGATAATTAGAGCTTTAGTGTAAGGGATTATACAACATCTCAAAGTATTAAACATTACAAAGATAGTAATCAAATGTCTCAACACTTTTACCAGTGTATTCTAAAATTTAGGCACATATGCTCCATCCTTCTGGAGCCCGACAGTCCTTACTTTCTCTCCATGCATGAAGTCATTATGGTGAGAAACATCATGAGTCATGTTATCTGAAATGTTCTTGGGGATCTGGGTTCCATCGCTGATCCCTCGTAGGTCACACAGAGCTTCACTCTGCACGTCACTTTGTTGGAGCTTGGCA
>NW_023339678.1:0-3369 GCF_004916995.1 Morone saxatilis
GTGTGTGTGTGTGTGTTTGTAGGAAGTGGCAGGTGTTTGGGTCAGTACTGTCATGTCACATTTTGGTAACCGGCCCATGCTAGTGGGATTACTGGACGGGTCAGGAGGAGAAGGAGGCGGTTCTCAAGCCCTATAGAGTACACTGCAGAGTACATTACACAACAGCAAAACATCGGAGTAAATGTTACAGAAAAAGCCACCTGTTTAGACTGATTGCTTTACAATATGATTGGTATGCACCATGTGACTTAATACTACTATGTATTTTTTGTATTTTTTAGGAATTTTTGGCCAATGAGCCTAAATGAGTAAAAAAAAAAACAAACAAAAAAAACGAGTACGGTTAAAGTGGCCCGTGTGTGTAAGGCACCGACCGGCTAGACAGGTTTTTAAATCTTTTAAACTTGATGTGCTAAGAAGGGACTCTGTTGGACAAGTTACTAATTAATTACTTTTTTTTTTTCTACGGTTGAGATCTGGATGCCTGCAGGTTGCTCTCATTTGCCCTGGAACTAAATGTCACCAGGACTGTCACCATGTTCCCGTAAACACAAATCGGTCGTGTCCGATCGGGAACTAAATGTCACCGGGGCCTGCGAGGACTGAGTGGTGGAAGCTCTTCCCAGCTCTACTTTTCTCTTGGTTGAAAAGCATGTTCCTGTAACACAAATCGGTCGGGTCCAATTGAGAGTACACTGTCTGGGCAGTTGACGTCAGCTTGGTCGCGACTCTCATGTTCACACACGTAGGAGCCAGGCATTCTAGTACTTTGGCACAGAAACAGCTCAACCACGGAAACTTCTTGCGTATAGTCTTGGAAAGACTTGGCCTTAAACAACTCCTTATGACGACTTTATTGGTGCCCGGTCTGATTATAACCAGGTACGTGGCAGACCGTTCCGCCATACTCGGGTACGTGAGCGAGAACATCACCCACGTCAACCACAGCTGAGTGTTGTATCGCCATAGGGTGGCTTGGTCCAAAATATCAGTGTTTCTGGTCTTGAGTTCCAGTAGAGCTACGTTGTTCTTCACGGTGTCGTGAGCCACTAAGTCCACCTCGGTGTAGAACCCATACGTGTCACCGATAGCCTTACAACCTCGCGTACAGCCATTGTGGTATGTGTAAGCTCCAGGTGTACTGAACACGTCGGGTCTGGGAATGCCTGCGACCTTGATGCCTGCGCAAACAGGATCCAGATGCAGAGCCTTGAGCTGCGTGAGAATGAGGCGAGACGTGGGGCCCGCCTCAAGCATTGTAATTTTCCCATTGAACACATTCTTACACTGCGAGTCTACCATGGTTCCTATACTGGGGAACATACGGTTCCTGTCCCATAAACGCCTGCAGGCTTCCGGGGTCAGGGCTTTCGCCCTGTACAATTGCAATATCTCTCCCTTGAGCGCGACGCCTTTAGACTCAGGAGCGTTCAGGCTTCTCACGTACTCAGGTACCCACCCCAGGTCACTATCCGGGTTCACGTTCAGGTCCTTGACGACCCTCGTGAACATATCCATGCTTATCATGTTGTGCCTGTACCAGCGCTTCCTGCAGCATACTATAGAATCTAGTGTTTTGGTGATACCCCGAACCTTGTACCAACGTTCCTCAGCGGTAGATCTCGCACACAGTGTACCGCCTAGGCATCGAAATTCGATCGCTGGGTCCTCGAGCTTCATTGTATTAAATGTTCTGGGATCGGAACGCAATCCCTTGGCACACAGTGAAGTAGGACCTTTAAGTTCACACAGTCAACGATATGTGAGTAATACAGAGACCAGAACCGGGGCTACACACCTCTCTATCTCTCTCTCATACACGGGAACTATGAATCGTAAGAAATCGGGCCACGGGGGCTTCGAGGCTCTGGTATCTACGAGCATGGATCTGTTTAACAACAGAGTCTCGTCCTTCTCTGGTAGCTTCCTGAGCACCGCTCGGTTTCGGGGCAAGCTAGGAGCAGCCATCGCTGTAATCACCTCGCTGATCGTGGAATTCCTGACCATACCAAACAACATTCTGTATTTCATCGACAATCAGCACAGTACTAGGACCCAATGTGACTGTTTAAGCGAAGACGAGACTAGACCCAAATACGAGTATGTTTACATCCACGCGGGGATAGCTCTCATCGTATGTGGATGTCTGGCTATGGTCGTAAGCATAGTGCTCAGCTACTTCGCAGCCAAGAGCAAACGGAAACTGGACGATTCGGAGGGCTGCGCCTACAGGGGTGTAGAGTCTACCAAGAGCACTAGGACCGTACTCACGTGCCTGGTCATGATGAACATTGAGCTGTTCATGGCCGTGATTGCGGGCTGTATGGAATTACTGTACCGGCCTATGATCAGCGACGCACGGAGGCTGCACAACGTAGAGTGTGCCATTGCCGTGTTCAACATCATAATTTACATAATGTACGTGATAACCATGGTGCTGACCTCGATAATCCTAAAGGGGAAGCACGACAGGACCTCTGTTGATGCCCACAGAGAAATCCCGGATGGGATGAACGCAACTCGCGACTACATAAACAGAGTCAACATGTACAATTCTCAGTCCAGTTTCATACAATGAAAACCCCGGAGCCTCTGCGATGTGATGTGATGTGACGGACGTACGTGTGCGAGCGTATGTATCCTACACAGGGATGTGCGAGTAACATCCTGTATGCTAAGGACTCACAGGACATACCTTGGGAAATTGGTATGGACGTGCCCAGAACCTGTCTGTCTACCCTATTGGTGTGACTATTGAGTGTTATATTGCTATAGGTGCAGCATATGTCACACATAGGTAGAGCGAAACATAGCGCTCTTTGCCCCTTAGCTCATGTCGAGTTGGGTTGTGTGTTATGTAGGAACAGGTGTTTATCATGCTTGTGTGTGTTTGTTTGCTCACTTCTCTCTTAGTCATGACAAAGTTTCTAAATAACGGAATGAGCTCTCCTGTGGCAAGTGTACATTCCTTCTGTGGCCACATCGAAAGTGGCGATGCATTTGTGTATGACATGTCCAACAAAATAAAAACAAAATGAAAAATAAATAAACGAACAACATTGATTATTCACTGCAACGTGCCTTTATTGATACACCGGTAACACAAATAGACCAACGGTAATAATGCAAATTGCACTTGTATATAACCAGGTTATCATAAATCCACCTCCCATATCGTCGGGCGCTGTGAAGCTGAAGTCAAGATTAATACAACGTCATAGGGCACAAAGATCTGGTGATGGATATGAACAGCCAAGAAAGCAGCAGCGGCAAAAGCAGCAGCAGCGGAATCAGCAGCAGCACAAGCAGCAGCGACAAAAGCAACAGCGGACACAGCAGCAGCAAAAGCAGCAGCAGCAAAAGCAGCAA
>NW_023339679.1:0-2790 GCF_004916995.1 Morone saxatilis
ATTGCATTGAGAGACCAGTTGACATGCCGCAACAGTTGTGAGGTAAATGGTAAAAATATGTTTATACATGGTTACACCACAAGGATTCAGTAGTAATATACAATTAAAATCAGCTCAGATACAAACAACAACTTCATATAGCTCTTTTCTATCAATGGCCAAAGTCCTTCACAAAAAGATACGTACATGTATTATATATATATAAATCAATTTCCCACATAGATAAAAGCTTTTTCAAACCTTGTCTTACCAACATAATTTTACATAGAGGGACAACCAACAGAATATACTACTTAAGAAACAACCCTCACAGATACTTTTTATTTGAGTGGAAAACTAAAAAACTTTAGTTTCAAACTAAAATAAACATGAGGAAATCTGTCTCCTTCTAAATGACTGACAGAGTGCCTCGACCCCCTGATAGTGTGTGATCCCCAGGCCAAACATCAGCTCAATACACATTCCTATCTGTTAAACATATGTAGTCATTAGGAACATGAATGATGGAATAAAGCACCGCTGAGATATGACACAAAAACAATCTGGGAGCTGAGATTTAGCTGAAGGATGGAGACCAAGTGAACAAATGGAGTTGAAAAGAAGACTGAAGGTTTGTTACTGACAGGAAAATACAGTCAGTCCCACACAGAGCTCTACGTGGAAGTTTCCTGCTGTCCATCAGCAGGATGTTGGTCCCTTTCTGTGTCTTCTTTACGTTTTCTAAAGATCATATAACCAATACATACAGCTACACCAACAAGAAAACCTACACTGAAGGCCGACATTAACTTCATCCTTGTTCCCTCCATCCTTGTTCCCTCCAACCTTGTAATCTCCACCCCCACTCCCTCCAGCTGTTCGACCTGCAGAGCAGAAACAGGTGAGGGTTCAGCTGTCTTGATGACTGAATCCATTTCCTCTTCATTCTCATGTCAGACATTGGAGGCTTTTCATTGCGCTAACGTGTCCCCTCGTTTCCCTCAATCGTTTTCCTCCCAGCTCTGCCCAGTGAGGAAGAGGAATCTCAGAAATCTTTCTTCCACAGCGTCACTAAGAGACATCAGGTAGACACCCTAGCAGCGTAATGAAAAGCACCCATTATCCACTGTTTCCTATAAAATCTCACCATTAGCATCCTTAAAAACCCGACTACTCTGAACTCCACAAACTCACCTGTAACCTTCAGGGTGATGAACTCAGACTTTGTCCCTCCGTCTTCAAAGCCTTCAGTTGAGATTTGACACTGATATGTTCCAGTCATTGACATTGACGTTTTTCAGGATCACAGAGGAGTCTCCGTTCCTCAGCTCTGGATCTCTCAGCTCCACTCGACCATGAAAAGAAAGGTGCTGAAAGAGTTCATATGTGCGGTTTTCTCTGAAGAAGTACACATACCCCTCAGACTTCAGGTCAGGTCTGATCCACTTCACCGTTGAGATCTGTAGGACCCTGACAGGGAAGAGTGACATCCTGTCCAGGTTTCACTGTTAGCTCCTCTGGAGAGAGAAGAAACCATCATTTCTTTTCTTCTTGGCGTAAAACAAAATGGAGGCAGGACTCAGATCTGAAGTGAGCAAGCTGGAGACAGGAAATACCTGCTCTCTTTCTAGATCTGAGGATTTAGAGGATCACGTCTGACAAACACTTTAACAAACCACTAAATTTTCTCATCAGTGCCTCAGAGAGAGAGATTTCATTCTGATTTCTTTCCTGTTTGCTCACATCGTGACTAACTGGATATTTATTCGTTCATGACTATAAATGAATACAACTGCTGAACTGAACCATTAGTTAAAGAGTAACTATAATCAAAGATTTGTAGAGTAACTAATAAGTGAGTGAGAAAAAAAAGGATGACTATAGCACTATAATGCTGAGTTACTAGAGAACAGACTGGAAGATCCTATTAATGATTCATCAGGTAATTAGTTCATAATTATCTATAAACAATCATATGACTCTCATTACTTCATCATCATCTTACAGTTACTTCTCTTCAACATCAACGTACATATTACCAAGCAATCATCACTGACAACTAAAATAAGAAATGATTAAATCTTTTTTTATATAGTTCATGTAGAAGAAGAATATCATTGTGTTAGAGGTTGCTACTGACCAACAAAGCCATTGAAAGAGATGGGTTTGTCTTTTCAAGAGGAAATTATACTTCAAAGATTTTAATTCAAAATCTAAACTCTAAAAATAACATTTTCAGTTAGTTTTCTTCACTAAAATGAACAAAATGCTGACATATACGTCTACTGAGTTTATTTTAAAAGTATTCTTACACCGATAAAAATCAAGAAGGCTTTGAGACCCTCTCTGAAGCTTTGATAAGCTCTAATCGGGGTCCCAATCCCCTGGTTGAGAACCACTGCTTCAGGGGCCACAAAACAGTAACGTTTTGTTTCATGAATTAGTCATTAGCAGTTAAAAAGTTAAAGCTTTGTGTCCTTTATTGTCAAAAAAATGAACCTGACACTCAGTCTGTACCACAACAGCAAGGCTCGGTCACCTTTGGTTTTAAGCTGAGATTTTTGGACCACCAGAAGGCCTTGGTCAGTAGATCTCACTGAGCGCAGAGGACACAGTAACTCAGAAATATTCAATTCAATTCAATTCAATTTTATTCGTATAGCGCCAATTCATTCAGAATCTCAGGACACTTTTCAAATAGAGCAGGTCTAGACCAAACTCCTTATAACATTTACAGAGACCCAACAGTACCACCATGAGCAAGCACTTGGCGACGGGGGCAAGGAAAAACTGCCTGTTAAGAGGCAGAAA
>NW_023339680.1:0-291 GCF_004916995.1 Morone saxatilis
TTCTGAATTTAAATCTTTCTACTCATCTCTTTACAAATCTGAAATTTCCCTTGATACGGAGGCGTGTGCAGATTTTTTTCAGGATCTTAATCTATCTTCTTTGTCTGACAACGAATCAGAGCGACTCAATACCCCCATTTCTCTAGAAGAGTTGAGGAAGGCTCTTGTTAATATGAAAAAGGGCAAATCCCCTGGGTGGGATGGAATTCCACCTGAGCTATACCTTACTTACTTACTTTCTGGGATGTACTGGGCAATCCACTATTGGATATGATTAATACAGCCATTGAT
>NW_023339680.1:329-505 GCF_004916995.1 Morone saxatilis
CATTGATAAGGGTGCATTTAATTCTAGCACTAACACAGCTATAATTACAGTCCTGCCCAAACCGAATAAAGATTTAACTAAATGTGGTAATTACAGACCTCTCTCCCTCCTGAATGGGGATGTTAAACTATATGCTAAAGTACTTGCAACCCGGTTGGAGATACATCTTACAAAAC
>NW_023339680.1:581-1034 GCF_004916995.1 Morone saxatilis
GCCTGTTACACATCATTCATGCAGCTAGTAGTATTGATCCCCCTTGCTCGATTCTATTGTTGGACGCTGAAAAAGCATTTGACCGATTAGAATGGGAATATCTCTGGACAACGTTGGACAAATTTGGGCTAGGTGTGCATTTTGTTAATATGATTAAGGTTTTATATTTATACGCAAATCCCTCAGCAATGGTTTGCACAGGCCACATCTGCTCTGCCCAGTTCCCAATATCAAGGGGCACTCGCCAGGGCTGCCCCCTTTCACCCTTACTTTTTGCTCTTTCCCTCGAGCCACTGGCGCAGAAAATAAGACAACATCCATCAGTACAACCCTTTTGTAACACGGAGCATCGTATATCCTTGTACGCTGATGACATCCTTCTTTATGTAGGCAGTGCTGGTTCCTCGATCCCACATTTGCTTTCCTCTTTTGATACATTCAGCTCACTCTCAG
>NW_023339680.1:1263-2784 GCF_004916995.1 Morone saxatilis
ACTTCAAGCCCGAATAGCAATAGTTAAAATTGATATACTTCCTCATGTTAACTTTTTCTCTTCTATGATCCCTCTTGCTCCCCCTTTGGGATATTGGGATAAACTTCAGTCATTAGTTTCTAAATTCATATGGAAAGGAAAGAGACTGCGCCTAAAACTCACAACTCGAGACAAGACACTAGGGGGGCTAGCTCTGCCAGATTTTAAAATCTACTTCTGGTCTTATGTGCTACGCCCTCTATCTACATGGTTCAACCCTAGTTCCTCTGTTTCTTGGAGACCAATTGAGGAGAATATTGCACTACCTCACAGGTTACAAGACCTGGTGTATGCTAATATACCATTGAAAAAAATTACATTTAGGCCCTGTTATTTCATTTCTACTCACATCTTACTGTAGATGTGAGTAGATGTGAGTAGAAAACATTGCATTGCTGTAATGAAGCATGTTGGCACAGATCATAAATGGCATAATCACACCAATTTTTAATAACTTCTCACTACTTACTGGTAATGTGCCCTTTTCATTTCCACATTGGAAGAATAGGGGAGTGAATGTATTAAAAGATCTGTATGGTGTCCATGGTTTACGAGCTTTTAACGATCTACAAGCTGAATTTGATCTTCCAGGTTCATCTTTTTTCTTCTATATGCAGTTAAGATCAGCTATGCGGGCATACGGTGTCCCGTGGGGAACAGCTCTCCCTACACATCCTCTACGTAAGTTACTTGCTTCAGTAGGACCTACACGGGGGATGGTTTCTAAACTTTACAAATTCATTTCTGGACCCTATAAACCCTTACCAGTAGAGGGTATCTGGAATAGAGATTTAAATGAAGTAAATGATAGAGAGATTTGCTGGGACACAGTGTGGAAAAATCTCAGTGGTACATCCAAAAACCCCAACCATCAATTAATACACTATAAGTATGTTCATAGGATGTACCTCACCCCCAGAAGGCGTTATTCTATGAAGATCACCACGTCTCCAAACTGTGATCTCTGCCCACTTAATGCCCAGGGGTCTTTCTTGCATGTTTATTGGGAGTGCCCCGGCGTGGTTAGATTCTGGAAGGAAATATCTCTCACTTTAAGTGACATTCTTAAGATCAGGATCCCAGTCTCCCCAGCCTTACTTCTGCTTAATGACGACTCTTCTTTAAATCTGTCCCTGCAGCATAAATGTATTCTATGGGCTGGTCTCACAGCAGCCAAGAAGATGCTGGCCCTTAGGTGGCAACCGCCACATTCCTTGGCTTGGCAGCAGTGGGCCAATTCATTTCTTGAAAGGTTCATAGGGAGTCACCTTGGGGTGGGGAGTGTGGGCTGGTATAGGGGGTTCTAATATTGTTGCCTTCCTAAGGATGTACAAGAGACTTTGTTTCTGTTTACATTGCTGTGTGGGGAAAAAAAAAAAAAAGCTGTGTATATGATGTGAATATATATATTATAAATTTTTCGATAAAAAATTGAGAACAAAAAAAAGAACATATATATAAGATAAAATGTACAGTTTAATA
>NW_023339681.1:0-1486 GCF_004916995.1 Morone saxatilis
TTTTTTTTGTTTTTTTTACTTTTTGTCTGTGCTCATATTAGAATAAGTGTGTGAGAAAAGGAGTGTGAATTGCTGCCTATTTTTTATTCAAGCAGATCACAAAGAAAAAAAAAAACCCTCGTTTCCTTTACTCCCTGGGAGATGGTGTCGACAAGGACGGTGTGAGAAAGAGAGGGGGAGAGAAAAAGAGAAAGAGAAAATGGAGAAATACACCTTCTCATCCTGCTATTAAATTCACAAACTTCCACCCCTCCTCTGTTCTTTCTCTACTCCCTTTGTCTGTTTCTCTCTCGGTCTCTTTTTCACTTTTTCTGGAAAATGTGTGTTGAGTTTGGAAAGACCCGCGGGAGGGAAGGCGGAGGGAGGCGGGAGGGTGACTCGAAGGGAATAGCATTGAGCCAACCTATTCTTCCCCCTTTCCACATCTCCTCCTTTCCTTTTCCCCCTCTTCCTCCCACCCCTTGGTCCCAGAGAGGAGCCCTCAGAGGCCAAAGGTGCCTCTACGCTCTCCGTCTCTCTTTCCCTCTGCCCCTGCCACCCCTTAGTGGGACAGAAAAACAACTTGTCCCCTTCCTTCCTTGTTTCCTCTCTTGCTCCCTCACTCCCCCACTGTGCTGGGAGAAGAAGAAAGGGAGAAGTTGGCAAGGTTTGAGAAAGGAAATGAGAGAGAGTTGGTAGCAGCAAAAGTGTCCCTGTTTTAAAGAGTCATCCACTCAGACTTCACTGTAGGAGAACAAACCAGGTAGGGGTGAGACACATCACACACACACACCCAGGCAGGAGTGCACTAGAGGCATGTGTATATGTGTGTGTGTGTGTGTGTGTGATGAAATCCTCCTCTGTGTCTCTAGAGTCTTGTTTTTCTCAATTCTTGTCTGACAGTCTACTATAGACTACACACACACATATACACACACTTATTGTTTCTCTTGGACAACATACACACAGAGTCACATACAAAAAGAGCCAGTGAGTCATCATGGAAAAGGTTTGTCAGGTCCCCAAGCTGAAACTGAGAAACTGAGACCGTACAAAATTATTGTTATTCACAGCTTAAGTACTGTGCTAATGTGTGTGTGTGTGTGTGTGTGTTCATGGGTGTGTGGGGACATGGACATGACTGGCTAGAAAGTTGCCTCCGCCTATTAGACAGAAAGTTTCAGGAAAGTGTGTTTGAGTTCAGTTTACATTAATTTAATTTCTAATACAAATGTCACAAATTAGAAACTGCAACAAAAATAGAATATAACAAATCTTAATAATTCTCATCTATCCAAACCACAACAAAAATGTGGAATGCATTTTCATAATTCACATATGTCATTTGTTTAACCCTAATAGACTATATAAGTAAATATAGAGGCTTTCTTGGTTTAAGTAAGCGTAGCTCATAAATATACATAATACAGAGAATTGTATAAAAAGTTCCTTAAACAGGAAATAATCTGCTCAAAATGAATCCGAATCTCTGGTTTTACACAAACTT
>NW_023339681.1:1550-2291 GCF_004916995.1 Morone saxatilis
TCACTGAGTCAGTTTACTAAATGATAGAAAAGGGTTCCTTTAAGGCAAAAGGTTGAGAACCAGTGCTCTAATGTAACAACCCAGAATCTACAGTTGAAAATACACTGCATGTTACACTGTGTAGTTCTTCACATCACATCTGGGTACTTTAATGGAGGTCACTGCAAGGGTCAGAGGCTCCAGGTTAGTTTGACCTTTGACCCTTGGTTTGCCCACAATCTTCTCCAGAGCCTTAAAGGGTTTGATTTATTTCTACAATAACAACAAAATGATGAAAACAATTCAAAGAAAATTCCCTTCTTCAGAAGTGAAAGAAGACAAAGTTAGGCAGCAGAACCCAACGTGATGCAAAATGGTAAAACAAGATGTGTTAAATGACGAATATCAAACATCCCCCACCCATCGAACCTCAGGGTAAGTGAGGCCGGGCGGGAAGACGTGCATGTGTGCCTGTTTGTGCTCGTCTTGAGCTCAAAAGGTTAAATGACGAGCAGACAATTAGTTAAATCTTAAATTCAGCATGGTTAGATTGGAGGATACATTTACATAACCAGCTATCCATCCATCCATCCATCCATAAAGACAGACAGAGAGTGGAGAACATTAGGAAGTGACATAAATGAGGAGGTGAGCGAATGAAGGGAGATTATTGGCAATATCTCTATTCTCTGTAATATCTTCACGATGGCCAGAGCTGAGAAAAACAGGACACTGGCCCTTCTCTCTCTGTCTCTCTCTCCC
>NW_023339681.1:2438-2621 GCF_004916995.1 Morone saxatilis
TGTGTGTGTGTGTGTGAATGAACTATTATTGCCTGCTTGTGACAGCGCACAGTGCATCTGTGTTTTTGTCTGTATTGCAGCATTTAAGCCCTTTGTGTGTGTGCAGTTTGTTTTGTTGGTGTGTGTGTGCACCAAAAACTGAAATAAGTGAGCAGCTGTCAACTTGTTTGTGTGTGTGTGTGT
>NW_023339681.1:2725-2950 GCF_004916995.1 Morone saxatilis
ATTCGTGTGTTTGTGTATATGCAGCATGTTTGTGTATCTTTTCTGCTACCTTCCATGACGTGAGTGGCTCTTTCATCATCCTGTTTCCAGACATTGGTGTTGGGTGCTGCTCTCCCTTGCCGCAGCAGGTCCCAAGGGTCTGTGTGTATAGCTGTGTGCATACAAATGTGTGTGTGTGTGTGTGTGTGTGTGTGTGTGTGTGTATGACTGGTACTCTGTGGCTCA
>NW_023339682.1:0-7382 GCF_004916995.1 Morone saxatilis
GAGACTCCTCCTGTCCCCAGTGTGGAGAAAGATCCAGAACAAGAGCTGGACTGCAGACAGCCAGTCAGACCAGCACTGTACAAAGTAAGACTGTACATCTGTCTGCTGATGTCCTCATGTCTTTTTTTCCCCTTTTTTTTTAAAAATGTAAACAAATACAGACAACAGTACAGACATAAATACAATAAAATAATTAAATAAATAAAAATAATAATAATAATAAAAATAAAAGTTGAAAGTACAGAAATAAAGATGTTCCAGGTAATTGGTAAGACAGTCTCAAATCATTAAAATCACGAAGCCCATTCTCATTATATACATCGGCTAAAACATAGATACCACTAGAGCACTAGCAATAACCCATGTTGACAAGAGGAAACTCATTATGGGGCCAAGTCGCAGCTTAGCCCGTTTCAAAGGGACAGCGGAGTAAATCAGATCCTCTAGTCTGTGTGGGGATGCTAGGTTTCTTTTTTCCAACACGGATCAGAATTGGGGTTAAGCCAGTCTGTGAGTGGTCTCAATACAAATGACCAAAAATAGTATTTGAAGTTAGGCACGGAAAGACCACCCTCTGTTTTATCTCGTTGGAGTGTAGTTAACTTTACACGTGGCCGTTTCCCTCCCCAAATAAATTTAGAGACCAAAGAATTAACTTTTTTCCAGTAATCAATTGGGGGTTGTAAGGGCAACATTGAAGAAAAGAAATGTATGCATGGTAAAATCCATTTTAACAATTGACACACAAGCTTGTAATGATTTTGGCAAGTGAGACCATCGAGCGTGATAAATTAAACTTGTTTGATATGATGCTGTTCGTGTTTATCATTGCAGATGGGTTTTTGTATAGTAGTTTAGTTAAATTAATAAAAGTTGAACCCAATTTAAAGCGCTGTAGAACCATCCAATAGTATTCCCATTCTAGCCTATCAAAGGCTTTTTCTGCGTCAAGGCTCAATATTGCACATGGAGAGGGAATATCTTTGGCAGCATGAATTACATGAAGCAGACGCCGTACATTGTCAGAAGCAAGTCGTGATTTCACAAAGCCCGTCTGGTCACTCTTAATTAGCGTAGTTATGTGGGGTTCTAATCGCGAGGCCAGTATACGGGCAAAGATTTTTATTTCTGCATTGAGGATAGACAATGGTCTATAGTTCCCACATTTAGTGGTGTCCTTATTGGGTTTGTGTAATACAGTTATCAAGGCGGCATTCATGTCATTGAAAAAGGCACCAACTTCAACAGCTTTGTGAATCATGGCTAAAAAGTATTGTCCCAGCTCTTCCCAAAAGGTGAGGTAAAACTCTGCAGACCGCAGACTTGCCTTTTTTCATTCCAGCTATAGCACCTCTCAACTCAGTCAGAGTGATTGGTTCCCCTAGGCGCTGTGCAGCTTCTTGCGTAAGCGTGGGAAGCTCTAAATCTTGTAAAAAGGTTTCACATTTAGTTTTATCCAATGATATTTCAGATTTGTATAGCTCTGCATAAAAATGTATTGATTTCTTTGGGAGCAGTCAACAATTTTTGGTTTGAGCTGATAGCTGTAATGTTGGAATATTTTCGCATTTTTGCAGACTAAGAGAGAGCAGGGGACTTGGCCTCGAGCCATTAAAATAATAGTTCCTTCTAGTCCTATGAATTTGAAATTCAGCTCGTAGTCTCAAAATGTTATTCAACTTCATTCTGACTGTGTCGATTTTCTTTTTATTGTCCTCTGTGGCGCCATCCCCTTGCTGGGCCTGTTCAAGCCTTTGTAGTTCATTTTCAAGTGAATTCATTTTGCCCAGTCTTGTTCGATTAAGGTAAGAAGTGAAGGAAATGGTTGTATTTCTCAAATCCTTTAATTGCGCCCCATAAGACTCGAGGGTCCTCTACTGAGTTAGCATTCTCCGAGATAAATGTTTTAAAATTATTTCTGAAATGGTCACAATAATCATTGTTTTTAGGTAATGTGGGTCTTTGCAAGTGTGAGCTGTGATGTGATAACACAATGGTCAGATAAAGTTAGATTTAGGATGAATCACAGCTGAATGAATTTCAGTGTATAAAGTTGCAGAAGCCAGTAAATGATCTATCCTTGAATAGGTCTTGTGTCTGAACGAATAAAAACTATATTGTCTCGAAGAAGGGTATACAGCTCTAAATAGATTTGTTAGACTGAAATCGTCAACTAAGCCTTGGAAGGCAACTGTCAAAGGAGGGATATGTTGAGATGGTGCACTAGATCTATCAAGTAAGGGATCAAGAACAGGTCATATAAAGTCTTGATGATTGTGCCAAAGAACTCTGGACTAAAATGATTTGTGGCATATATACATAGAAATGCAATTCTCTGACCGTATATATTTGTTTTAATGTAAGCAATTCGACCATCCTAACTTCCATAGCTTCCAATTATTATTTTAGGATAGGCTAGGTATTAACACCACAACGGCTTTTAGAATTGAAAGTAGCCGCAGCTAAAGTATAGTAATAATGGTTCGACAAGCGTTGTTTAAAACGTGACTCTTGAATGAAGGTCACGTCTATCCTTTAAGCCAATCAAGACACATTGAGCGCTTAATGGGGTAAAACATTTATATTCCAGCTAGCAATGTCATAGACATAGACATGATTACGGATAAGGGTGGCCAAAGTTTGAGTTCCTGGATATGAGTTCCAGAAGAATCATAATTGGAGATCCCAAATATTCAAAAAAAACAAGCAAAAAAATACAACTCGCATCTAACACTATAGCATCCCAACAAGGTTCAGTACCACAAACATAAACCCCACTATATGGGCACCTGAACCTGAGAGAGCTGGCTATCATAACATCACAGAAAGCCCGCCCCTCATCCCCCCAGACAAAAATATTCGTATAACAGTCCAAAATTCCAAAAAAGAAAAACAGCAGAAATTGGTCATACTAACAAACCTGCAAATAATCCATCAAAGTTAAGAGTTTTAAGAAATATTGCCAATCCAAAAAATATCAAACTCTAACTGCAAAACGGTAATTATCTAGCCCAGTATCGCTTGTAGGCAACTTAAATCACTAAAGTAAGTATTATAATTAAACCAAACAGAAAACAGCACCCTCCATTTTAGCAGAAAAACATTAGAAATACAAACTTCAAGAACTGAGGTGTTATTATGCTTACTGGGATAATACTTTACTTGTCAGAAAATTCCGTGAATTTTGAATACCCAGTAACATCAGAACATTCGTCAAAAGGTCCCGCCGTCCGGGTCTGAGTGCCGAGGAAGTCTTCAGCCTCGTGCTGGGTCTCAAAGAGGGCCACTTCTGATCCCGGAATCAGCTTTAGCTGTGCCGGGTAAATCCAGGAACGGAATGAAGCCGATTTCCTCACTGTCTCCATCGGCTGGGGAAAAAAAAAGAGCGGCGCCGCTTGGATGGTGGAGTTGCTGTAGGTCCGCTGCAAAGCGGATCTCTCTGCCGTTAACCTCAATTGTCCGAGAGCCTCTGGCCTGCCTTCAGGATGCGTCCCGGTCGGTTAGCCAAAATCTTGCAGAATCAGGTGCCGGGTCAAGTGTTGCGCCTTGGTCCTATAAATGATGAGTCCCGCATTACCTCCATCCTTCCTACCGGTGAGAGCGGGTAGCCATTTAGTGAGCGAGGAAGAGACAAATTCGCTCATCTGCCGTTTGTTCAATCTGTTCCTGCCAGGTTTATTATGCGAACATTATCCCTGCCGAGACACACCCTGTCCCTCTAGCTCCGCCAAAATTGCTTCAAGCTTGCAACATTTAATTGGAGAGACTGCTCAATTTAGCCAGTTGTTTGGAGGGGCCCAACTTGTGCTGATTTCAGCCTTCTTATATTTCGTTTGGAGTTTCTTTCGTTACTCTGTTTATGTGTCCAGTCTGTTCTCAAATTCCAAACGTTTCAAATAAAGGTCTGCTGCTCCTTAAGGGCGGAAGTTAGCATGGAGGATACAGCTAGCTTAAATGACTTAAGCGTTTCCGTCGTCATTTTCTGCGGGTCAAACCCGGTTGCTTCCAAAACCTTTCAGCCATCGCATACACGTGAGTCAACGGAAGGCCACGGGGAGAGGAGTTAAGTTAACGAGTGCAAAAAGGCAATTAAAACCCCAATAAATAATATTAAACATAAAAAAAAGAAAGTCTGATTCAACCAGCGAGCGGCCGAGATCAGGAAATAACAATTCTTGAAAAGGTAGAATGTGGGTAAAAGAAAAAACTAGAAAGTAATCCTCCACCCATCCACCAATCCCCAGACCCTTCCATCATCACATCTACAGAAGCGCATGCTGGGTCATTGAACTGGCCTTAGGTTGGGAGGAATTTATCCAAATATACGTCCCCAACCTGGGTAAAGTCTCTACCAATTATAATGTTCTCATTCCCCTATACTAACTTACTATAGCAGACTTCATGAAAAACTCTGGTTGTGATGTGTTAAGGTGCATAAACATTAACAAAAGTTTTTTTTCTGACCCTCAATATACAGCAATCCCAAAATACCCCATCTACCTTCCTGATAAGAGAAGTTCAGTACGCGAAAATCTATGTTCTTCCCTAACCAATATTATCCACCCCTCTTTTTCCTATTGGAAAAAGTGCTTAAAATAAACTTGACCCATACCCAATCCTTTTTTAAATTTTATCAGATTAATCAATCCATTTTAATATGCGTCTCCTGAATAAAACGAAGTCGGTTTTCCTTTTGTTTCAAATAGTGACGATCTTTTTTCCTTTTACAACCATTGTAGGCACAATAAAACGAACAAAAAAGAAAAACAAATAGAAAGAAAAATAATTGCGGCTCCGCCGGAGCTGCACCCTACTGCACAGTATACTCCACTGGGTGGACCTGCTGAGGCATCAAGCAGAGAGGGCAACATGACAGAGGCAGACAGTCTTATTTTTTCCGGAGCTTCCAGCAGGGAAGAATGTACACAAGTTGACCAGAAGAGATTGTTTTTAAGCCTCCAAGAGAACTGAGCCGAACAAGTTGATTACTAAAAAAAAAAAAATCAACATTGCCGTGACCTGGGTTGGACAGTCGAACTTAATCTTTTTTTTGTATGGCACCTTGCTTACTATCTTTTAACAGTTACCAGTTGAAGTTTACTGGATCACTCTCCAAACACCTGCGGAGAAATTATAGGTCTATGTCCCAAAATCAATCCACCATCAATCCACCCTAGTAAATTACGTTACCCTTCACAACATACAATTACTTTGTTGGAGTTACGTGGGTGGTTAGAAAGGAAATTAAATCATATCTTACCCAATTCAGTGAAGAAACAAACAAAAAAAGGAAAAACCTCAAACAAAAATCGAGCCGCATTGTCCACAATAACTCAGTTAAATGTTCAATAACATCTCCAGCGGGTCGTGAGTGTACCATACAGAGAAAAAAAAAAGGCGCCGTCATCAACAATCAGACGCTCCATCTGAGTCCAGTTGTCCTCCCACATTGTAGGCGGTGATCCATAAGTCAGTCCTCGGCGGGACAATCCCTGAAAAAACTCTTCACCTCCACTAGGGCTTGAGAACCGGTGTCGCCGTTATCAAATGTGAAAGTCACAACCAGCAGGGTAATGCAGAGTAAACACATCTTGTGTGTTCGCTGATAGCCCACCGTAACCCTCATCATATTTCTTGCTTTTTTTCGTATCTCTTGGGCGTTAGTCTTGGAAAAAGGCGGACCCTCATGTCCCTCCAGGTGAATCTGTTTCGTTTTCCTCTGCAGCTGTGAGAATCCGCGGCCTGGCATTGTCACACAAAGCGGTGATGATGTGGCCGGTCCTTAAGTCGTTAGCAGGTGCAACGGCCGCAGAAGCGGTGGATTCTGTCCACTCTCATACCAAGCATCAGCTTCCAATGTCCCAGCGCCTTCTTCAAGCAGCATTTTTTTAAAGCATCCTTCAAATCCTGGCCCTCCATGCCCTTCCTAAATACCAGAGATTCTGATATTCTGGCGTCGGAAATCACCTCCAGTGCTGCTCACTTTTTCCCCCACCAAGTTCCCTAGGACTGCCTTCACACTACCTAGGAATTTCCCATCGCGCCACACACCCACACACACACACACACACCCTCATGCATACACTGATACACGCTTTGTATAACAGCAATTCAATTCAGCTGTTCTGCAATTTAATCAAGTAAACCAAATAAAATCAATAATATAATATAATCGAACAGTAATAAAGCACATTTTTATCTTTAAATAATCCAGTATAATTAGTGTAATTTAGCTAGCCTATTTGGAGTCAATAAACAAGTGCCCAGGGTCCTTATTTTCTTACGTCGATAGACGAAGTGGGAGCTCACAACCCGCTCTCTCTCCCCAGGACCAGAAAACATATATACGCAGAACATTTAAAAAAAAGTTTTTCTGCTACCTTTTGAATGAGCCCCTACAGTGTGTATGTGGTGGATGAGGGCCGTCGCCCGGACCCGGGACCCGTCTGTCCTCCCTGGCTTGGCTCGCCAAATGTTGTGGTTGATTTTTCTTTGTCCAATGCACCTCAATCGACGTCTAATCTACATTAAACTTTTAGCTATCGACTATATTGGATAGACCACAAACTCCCACTGAAGGGTACCCCAGAATGGTGACCAGCTGGAGAAAGCCAAAGAGAATTGACCGTTTCACCTCACACCGCAAGATTTATATTATGCATCAACACAGGCATACAAGCAAACCAAGTTGTCTCAAGAATCAACTAACTATAACCAAAGAAAATCACTATTATCGCTTCTCCTTTCCAAGGGTGCTACTGGGACGTCTAATGTCCGATATCAGTGGTCATAACCCATCTGATGCCCTACTCTTCCAGGAGACAGCCTGGTCTTTGAATGTGCTTAGCTCATGGCACAATGAATGAACATCCTAACTAGGGTGAGACAACCAGAGTGTGAATACATGAGGATGAAACATAAAAGTATTATACTGTAGCCTTAAAATTAAACTATGAAATAACCACAACATAAAGTTTTCTTTCAATGCTGCTGAACTTTTCCCTGAATGCATTTTCCCTACTACACTGTATCAGTTTTACCCCAAATCCATTACGACGCTCCAATTAATTCAAAATGCTGCAGCACGATACTGAACAGGAACTAGAAAAGAGATCATATCCTCTCCGTGTTCTAGCTTCCTGCATTGGCTCCCTGTTAAATTCTCAGAATAGAATGTTAAAATTTCTCCCACCCAAAAGCTCTTCATGTCAGGCCCCCTTCTTATCTTGAAAGCTGCATAGTATACCTATTACCCCCTCTTAAGAACACTACGTCCTGAATGCAGGGCTACTTATGGTTCCTATAGTCTCTAAAAAGGAGAACAGGAGCCAGAGCTTCCAGTTACCAGCTCCTCCCTCCTCCTTGGGAACCAGCTCAAGTTG
>NW_023339682.1:7407-7551 GCF_004916995.1 Morone saxatilis
AGCAGGTCTAGACCGAACTCCTATGTGTACCATAGTCATTATTACAGACAAGGCTGGGCAAAGTTTTGTGTTCCTGCATAAACATTATAGTCGGAAATGTGCATCTAACATTATAACATATAACAAGGTGGCAGTAGCCACAAA
>NW_023339683.1:0-2009 GCF_004916995.1 Morone saxatilis
GAGAAAACTACAGAGTCCGACATTGTTTTAGCATGATTACACACTGACTCATTACCGCCGGCGTGAATAACTTTTTTACTATATTTACGTTTCCCAGGAATACAATTAACTGTGGTCGCGGGCTTCGCTAAATTCACGTTTCTAACTATCGAGCTGCCAATAACCAGAGTTGGTTTCTCAGCGGGTGTGTCGCTGAGTGGGGAAAATCTATTTGAAACATGAACCTGTTTGTGGTGAACTATGGGCTTCTGCGGTTTGCGGCTATGCTTCCTTCAGACAGTCCCCCAGCCTCCCTGGCTTCTCGGCTGCTCGGGAACCACCGGGGGACGGCTAGCAGAAGCTACCTTGGGTCGGCCCGCACCGACTACCTGTGGCTGGCTAACTATGGTGGCTAATGATATCTCTGTGGTGCGGTGCCGTGCTTCTAATTCACTAAGCCTCACCTCCAGCACAGTAAATAACCAACACTTAATACAGGTTCCATTATCACTAAATCAGAATCATAAAGGAGGCAAAGGAATAACTAAACATCTGACACAATGAACATGAAAGAGCAGAGGGAGAGGGAGAAGCCATGCAATGTAGCTAGCGTGTGAAAGACATGTATTTTTTCTTTTTTAAAGTCGATAAAAGGAGGAAGTAGCTCCGAGTGCTTAAATAGAACTAGTCTACGTTTAAATGTAAAGCGGGGAAATAACCGCTGTAAAGAATAACAGCGTTCACTGGACAGAGCTACAGCAGCAAACACTGTACACAGGAGCAGGCAGTAACTGGAAATGACACAGTACGCTTACCATTGCACGTCCACTAGCAGTACAGCTTAATTCATACACTTAATGTATCATACAGGGACTAAAGCTTGGGATGATTGTTTAAGCACATCATCCAAGACACTCTTGAATACAATATTAACATGGTTATTTATAGATATAGATTCAAATAACCTGCACGTCATGTCTCGCATGTTGGGGGAAGGGACTGTCTTCCAGTCAAGCAATTTATTATATTTACGTTTCTAATCCACATGTCTTGTAAAATGTTTCTTGTGAAGTTTTCTGTTTGTATATTATTATAATATTGTCTCTGCTTCTGCTTTTCACAGACGTATTAGATTTGAGTGTGCCTTAACTGAATGAGCCCTTTTCTGTTTTAATTTTCTTTGTGGTGTTTATGGCTGTTGTAAAGGGGTGTCTCAGTGAGTAGCCATGTGCTTTGTGTGGTTTGTGTCACCTTGCTGTGAGTCAGTGAACCCTGTTTAACAGTTTTGATTTTGTTCGAATTGGTTCATGTGCAGTAGTGTTTTTTTTTTTGCTTACGTATTTTGGTGACAATTCAATTCAGTTACCTAAGCACCTAATTGGTAATGGAGTAATGGTCTATTCTAAGAGCAAACTCTTGCCTCATGTGTTTGCACCGTGTGTTCTGCGCTGGGCACCAAAATACCTACCACACAGATGGGCTAAGCCAACTTCAAGGTCAGTAAAAACTGTCAGAGCAATGGCACTGGTTGTTGTTCCTCCTTGATAACAGGGCTCAAAGTAACAGGTAAGGCAGTGCAATGCTTAGTCACTGAAGTACCTCTTTAAAGGTTTTGCACAACATCTGACTTTAATATCTATTTCGTAAAGGAAAGCAGCTAATGTGGCTCCTCATAAATGCATCTCTGCTATTCTCCCTAACCGCAAATAAAAAAGAAACACCTTGGCAGTCAGTGGTAAACAGTTTTATTATTTAAATCAGCCAACTCACGTTTAAAAAGTTTATTAAAGCAGTATAGCATATTTACTGAGTTTTGTGTGAGTGACTGTGCTAACGAAGCTAAAGCCATTTTCTACAGTGTTTTGCCAATTTTGGTAAAGGTATTTTGTTTACAATTTAGTATTTCAACTATAATATTTTGGGTCTAAATTGAATAATTGTATTATTTAAATTTTGTTTCTTTTTAACTAACAAAGTAAATATCATTTGTGTTACACTGCAAACAACTGTATGGAGGACTAAAAGTGCCA
>NW_023339684.1:0-157 GCF_004916995.1 Morone saxatilis
TGCTGTTGATGTCCAGTGTGAAACTGTTCTCCTGTAGTTTAATGATAATTACTGTACAGCCGGTAGTTCATTGTGGGCGGGGCGTCCACATCTGTATATCCAGTCCAGATGTTTTCCCGCTGTGCCTGAATATATTTGTCTGTTCAGACATTTAAAA
>NW_023339684.1:212-2306 GCF_004916995.1 Morone saxatilis
CCTCCTCCTCCTCCTCTCAGCCTGTAGATAAAAACACGCAGACACATTTATTAGTGACTGTGAAACCATGAAGGTGGTATTCAGTATTTATAGAGCTGTTTATTATCTCCGTCCTCCTCCGGCACACTCAACCTGAAGTCTCTGGCAGCCGCGACACATTTCAAACAGAATAAAAACTCCGTTTGTCTCACGGCCAGCTTTCATCATCTGAGTGTCAACATCCAACAGGAGGCTCGAGGAGTGAAAGTGGTTAGTGGATTATGGGATTTACAGCCTGCTGGAAACAGAAAGTCAGGTTCAGGGTAGACGGGGGGGGGGGGGGGACTGAAACCGAAACCCAGCCAACTGAACCAACTAACCAGCTGAATCAGTTATTAGTGTAATGAACATTTATATCACAGAATAAATACACAAACAACGCTATAATCAATAACTCTGAAATCAGACTCATTGACGTTTAGCTCAACGTGGCATCAACACAGCGCCGGGCCGCTGTGAGCGTCTGTAGTTTCTGCCGACTGATGGCGTTGAATCGGCGTTGGAGGCCGTCAGTGAGAGAAATCGGTCTAACAATCACCAGCTTTATCAGTCAGTCAGTCAGTGTCTGATTGGAGGAGCTCTTCAACCATCTGACCTTTGACCTCAGCAGGTTCAGGTAGGCGTGTGTGTATTGTTTTGTATTATTGGATTTGAAATAGACGGAGGGAACATTGTGTNNTGCCCCTCTGAGCTTTCTCAGACTGTCAGACAGTCTTATTGACTTTGAATGGTGCTAGCCTAACGTTAGCTCTGTGTCTCGTAGCTGAGAGTGGAGGGAACTAGAAATATCTCCTGGTCAAAGTCGTATCTAAGGTTGGTCCTATTAACTGGAGTAGTGATCAACGTTTCTGTTACATTAGGACATTATGGGATGGTAATGATTGTTCCAGGTATTAGGAAGGACCTCAGGCGTTACCATGAAACAGAGTTATGGCTTGTTAGGGTTAGGACCTTCGAGGTGTCCATTATCAGGGGTTACAGGTCGTCCTGTGTTGATGTGACCACAGTGAAGCACAGTTTTACTTCCTGCTGAATAATGAAGATTTGTGTTTGACAGCAGAAACTATACATTTGCAAACTCGCTCATCCTGCAGAGCATCTGTAAACAAACAGCGAGTGTTGGTCAGGATTTGAATAAAGCTCCTTTCTGAGAGCAGCTCTGTGACGGCTCACTGTGGAGGTTTCACTGCAGCTCCAGGTGAGGATGATGATGATGATAGGAGCTGTACTTTCACTGTTTAATTATCCATTACTTTTAGCAGCAGTTTAAACTGGGTGTTAATTGTGTTGGCAACTTGAGATGTGAGCAGCTGTTCTGTTCTTCCTTCTGTTTCTTTACTAAAAGTAGTTTTTAATCTTTATTTCCCAGTTTTAATTTGTATTCGCCCTTTAATCTGTCCCACAACAGCAGTACGAGCCTAAAATAAACTGTTTCTGTGATTTATTGTCAATAAACTGTTCAAAATGATGCTGAAATAACATCATTAAAATGCTTGTTTTCTGAATGGAGTTTGGTTGCTAACTCAGTTCATAGTAAAACTGATCTGAGCTGGAATCAATATCAGAGACACATTTTCTCTTTTATTGACTTTATATTTGATCTGCTCATGTAAATAATTATACCTGCTGTTGGTGGGAAGGCACCGTTAGCATTGTAGCCCCTCTGGTCCCCTCTGCTGAAGTCCCTGGTTGGTTTTGGTTGGACGTGTGAAATAAGGTCTGTGGTTGTAGAGGTTTTATTTATGGTCTGGTTTCCAGAAGTTCGCCCCTGTTTGTAAGAAAAAATGGTATCAGTCTGTCAGTATCTCAGCTTTCAGACTAAAAGTCAGCCCAACCAAAGATCTGCACCAGTTTCACCCAGAACCGGTTTCACCAGCAGTCCACACAGAGCCCGAGCAGCAGCAGTGGCTCAGCTGGCCTCGTGTTCGTCCTCCTGCAGCTCGCTGTAAATCAGCAGGCGCACTGACAGCGTGTTAATATGCGGGCGAGGATTCACCCGGCCCAGGACGCGTACTTTATGGCCCGGCAGAGTCAGAAGATGCTTGCTGGCTCGCC
>NW_023339685.1:0-4952 GCF_004916995.1 Morone saxatilis
AGAGGTCTTTAGATTTAGCAACATTAGATTTCATTTTTGTAGAAAAAAAAACAAATTACGGTTTATGGAGCCTTGGTTGCTTGTTCCTGCGCTTCAAAAATGTGCGTTTTCCTCCCCTCTTCACAATGGCAACAAGCTGTGGCATCGGCCTTGTGTGAGTCAGTAGGCAAACCGTGAAGATGAAAGCACTTCTTCCCTTCTGTACTTCTTTAAACGCGAGATTTAAACGACGCATGAGGGGCATTATCGCCACCTAGCTGTTCTCCCCTATTCCAAGGACAACTCAGGACTCGTGAGTAATTAACTTGAATAGATACCATTTCTGGTGTGGCCAGTGCCACCTTTATGTTCACAACACTTAGGGCCAGCTGATAGTAACTCAACATTTTGGTTAAAATCTAGTAAACTTACTTTGTTATTTTAGGTAAGGTATACATACTATTTGCTTTTACAGTGCAGTGATATATGAATATACAATCCCCCCTCATTACACTAAGTGTGTTTACAAAGTGAGAATATTGAGGATTTGACTTTTTTCCATGAATGAATATGCTCATTTACAATTGACTCTTTAATAGCATCTTCTGTTTTAAGAAAAAGTTATGAAAACTAAATAATAATACCCCAATTTCTTTGAGTGGATTACTGGTCTCTTTTACTCAACATATAAAATGAGTTGATTTTACATTTGTCTTTTCATTTTTTTACATTATATTAGAATATTATACAAGTAACAGGGCTGACACCTCAGTAACAGGGTTGACAACAGTTACTGTATTGGTTATACTGCTTGTTTAAGTTACAGTTATGGCTATAATCAAGTTATATTGGGACATTCTTTCATTCAACATGACTAATCTGAATATTTTGGAGACTTATTGAGAGGTTTTAGCATCGAAGATGATGATAAATGATTATGATACTCTGTATGTAAATGTATTCCAATTGTTTTATTCAAAACATGAAGGATATTGAAATTACATCACAAATAAATGATGTATTGGACATGTTTGGCCTTAACAGAAGAAACAAAAGCCTAATATTATATCTGCTGTGCCCCTTAACGCAATCAGTCGTACCCAGTTAAAGCAGTGAACCTCTGCGACGAGCGACAGCGGACAAAACTCCCTGTCAACAATCTTGGAAATGAAATGTAGCGGAATGCAGTGACAAACGGCAGAGGAATACACACCTTTCCTAGATGGATATGAGATTTTCAGAACTTTCTCACACCTGTGTAACTCAGTATTTCTATTTTGCTGCAACGTATAGAGTGCAAACCCTAACCCTCACCCGATTACTTCATGTAACATTCCTGTTTGCTTACCCAACAAGTTTTGACTAGATGTCTCTCTGTATCTCTATGTGCCGTGCTGTCACTCTAACAGGAGCAGGAATCAGTCTCAAAATGTCATTAAACATGTACCAGATACTGCCATCACGGGCTGGCCAGAAAAATCTATTCTGGCCAACACGGTGCATGCACCTAACTTGGGCATATCCTTCATCTTTTGCCATGATGATTCCTGGGTAGAGCTCCTTATCATATTTCAGGACACACCATTCGGCAATAATTTCATCATTATTCCAGTCAATCTCCTGGGGTCCCTGAGGTTTTTCTGTCAGATGCTCCTCCGACTGAGTTGGTTGAGGTCTGATTGGGTTGGTTGCTTCAGGTTCCTCAGCCCGGATAATTTGAGGGTCCTCTGACAGTGGAGGTAAGATGAAGTGCTGAGTGCTGAAACATGTGCAGGACAGGTTATTTAATGTGGCACACAGACAGCTCACATTCCTGGAGATCAAGTGGCCTTTTCTGTTGGTGACCACCTGGTGTATACGCATTGTCCCTGGGACTGATGGGATGTTTACTGGCATGTTGCAGTATGCATCCACAATGTCATCGGTTTCCACATAAAAGAGCTTCACTGTGGTGCCAGTTGTCAATAGCGCTCGGTAGAGTGTGGCAGCATCAGGGATGTCATGCCCTTGACTCACAAGCTGATCTGCCAGTCTTTTTAAGCTCCTGATGGTGTTGCCCCCCAACACCATCAGGAGCTCCCTTGCTGTGGCTCGCTTCGAAAAAATTCCAGGTGCCAGTCTCAAAGCCTCTCTTGCTCAATTCAGTGCTGCACAGGAAGAAATGACCCGTCTGCCTGTATTGAGTACAAGGGCCATTGCTGAAGAAGTGGACCACAGACACAGATGGATGATGGGCTTTTATGTAGTCCAGTACTGGGTCAAGATGTTGCCAGATTGCCGGGGGACCTTTTTGCTTGGACTGTGAGATGGTGCAAAAGCAGAGAGGGCTTGCATCTTCACCAGCATACCACACACCTGTGTGCATTGTTGCCTGTTGATGTGAGGCACCGAAATGCACAGCCTGGATCTCTGCACTGTACTTACACAAGTAGTTTTCCAAGAAATCCACATGTATAATGCATTCGTGCGAGGACAGACTTTCTTTCTTTTCTCTGGAGAATGAGAACTGCTGCTTAATGTTGAACACATGCTTCTTAAACTTATGCAGCAGACAAGTGAAATGCTCAATGAGCTCCTCTAAAGAGCTTTCAATTAGTTTTTCGGCTGTCACTTTGAATGACATAGCCTTATTTGCTTTTGGCATGGTCTTCTCTTTCTCCTCCATACACTGGGTGTATGTAACACGCGTTGACGCATCATGAACAGTAGCCAGTGGGAAGCTTTTCAGTTTGCATGTGGGACACTCTCCATACATGCACTCTTTACTGTTGGTGCTGCAAGAGACCTCCTCTGTTAGCCTCTCAAGGTTTGAGTTGGTAAGTAAACTTAGTTGCTTTAGCTTGTCAACCACAAAGCCAAGGTTCTCATGGATTTTTTCTGGTTCTGGACTTAGAGGGGGCGTCATGCACTGATCTATGGCTGCTGCACTTGCTGCTTTGGCTGTTCTGCATTTCATTTGTGCTGCTCTCCAATTCAGCCGCTTGGCTGTCCTTTCTCTGTCATTTAGTTCACTAACAGACAGCTTTTTCCCTGTGTCTCTGTCTTTTTCTAAATATGCTTCTCATCTCTCAGGATCAGCATCTCTACGTTGTCTGTATCTGCGTTGTTTCTCAGCTGAAGAAAGAGGCATCCTAGCAAAATCATATAAAACACATAAATCACTTCATTGTTAACACTAACCTATTTCATGTAGTAAGTTATGATAATAATAATAATAATAATAATAATGAATTTGATTTATAAAGCACATTCCTTAAACAACCAGCTGATAGTGTATTAAGATAGATTAGTATAGGTCAGTAACCTCAACAAATTGTAGCCCGCCTATCAGTAGAATAAATAGAAAAACGTGATATTTAGGTATGAAACCTGCAAAAACATGTAACAATTATGTAAATACTATTGGAAAGAAAAGAGAATGGTAACAGGGTTGACGGTAACAGGGTTGACGAAAAATGTTATTGGCAGCCATTACTAGCCATAGGGTAAATGTCATGACACCACATGGTGTGCATTCATGAGAGGCTTAAATGTTGTTATATATGTACATTTAAAATTTCAAACAAATAACTTTTTAAAGTATGCTTTTGTGGTAACAGGGCTGACACAACGAGCTTGTCCCCCTCTGCCAGACATTGTATAACTCAAAGAAAATTCATTAAAAGAAGAGGACACTCACTTCCTGGAAGGATGCAACTTTCGGAACAGTCCATTATCTCTGAAGGGGTGTTTTCATCAAAAGTTACAGCGTTGACAACAACCCAGGGACCAGACTAAATTGTTTTTTTTTTTCAACATTTAACACATATTAAGAATAAAACCCATTCATGAGTAATGAAACAACACTTGAGGCTTTATGTAAGTTTAAGTTTTTATATGATAGTTTGACTTTTTTGACCTCAATAGCTAGTAACGGTAGAAAAATCATACTGTGGGACAGGCCATTTTTACATTTCTTGCATGATGCTTTGCACAAAAAAGGGTTTAAAACTCTAAAAACAAAAGAAAAAAACTATTAATTAGTTTTTATGTTACTAGACATATCAAGGAAACAAGACTATATATATGTATTTATTGTTTATTCATATTTACAGAGCAGTTTTGTTGGAGGGACACAAAATGGCAAGTTTTCGTATAACCATTTCGTATTTTTTTTTATATTTGAACACTTATAACATAATAATTACACAAACTGACATTACTCCGTGTCAGCTTTACTCGAAGAACGAGTTTGACCGTGACTAAAGTAACGTTAACATTTTGAATGTTTTTTTAAAAGCAGAATGAGGTGTGCTTGCAAGCTAATGCTAACGTTTCCACAACTCAGTAACTTAGCAAGTTTCACACAATGCGCTTGTATATTTCAAACAGCATGTAAAGCAGTGATAAAATAGAACTTTACCTCATAAGCAAGACAACAACGTCGACAATTAAATGAACAAGCAACAAACACACACAGCAGCAGTCCTCCGTAGCTTCTCTGCTAATCCGGATTTGTGTGCAAAGACAACAACGTCATCTGGCAGGTTCACGTTCACATAATGGGCACCGCGCAAAATGCAGTAATTTGTGTTACAAATGAGAAGTTTAAGAAAAGCAAAGCAAAGTTCTACTGTCCTATAAACACAGCAGTGCCGGGGTGTTTTCCTTATGGACTAAAAGTGCCAAAATTAAATAAATAAATACACCATTAAATAATTACTTGAATGTGTCATAAATTAAATAAAATTGGAATTAAATACATAAATGTATTATTAAATGTGTCATTAATTAATTAAAATACCGATTAATTTTATGTAAAAAACATATATAATTATTTCACTATTTAATTAATTATTTCATGGTCCTGTGTTGCAGTGCTTCATGAATTTATTTTATCTGTCAAATTCGCCTATCAAAGTTAGTAGGCGGATCCTAACACCTGATTGCTTACCCTGCGCATCAAGTCGAGGCAAATCAATTCCAGATAATGG
>NW_023339686.1:0-5762 GCF_004916995.1 Morone saxatilis
CCTTTTTCCTCTAACTTAGTTCCTTTAAGTTAGATTGCACATTGTGTATTTTCCTCTATTTGCCTTTATTATTCCTTTAATATGTTTGTGTTTATACATGCTGGCCTATTTAATTTAACTTAAAAGAGTGAGTGATACCAACCTCTTCTATGTAGAACTCCAAAGCTCCCACTTTAGCTATTAATAATGATTTTGGTTGTAGTTATTAATTTAATTATTAATCTGACTTCTGAATTAATAGTTTAGTGTAATTTATGAGACTGATCAATCAATTATTGGCTATTGTTTCCATCATTTAAAGGTGGTGCCCCGAGGATCTTTAATATTAATTAAAGTCATTTTCTATTATCTTTTGATAATTATAAATTTTGATGAACATTAATTGACAGTTAAACCACTGTAACACCCTATGACGTAGAGCCCAACACTATGTAAATACTCTGTTTTGTCATGATGCCCTATCAACAAGTGAGCTATTACAGTGCATTATGCCTTATCACAAATGACAAATTTTGTATTCATCATTGTTCTTTGAATCACATGGTTGGATGGACTTCCTTGAGAAATAACATCTCATCATTTAGGCTCTACTGTTGAAGCTTCCAAACTACCTCACATATCTTCTCTCATTTAAATCTTGTAATTACAGTACACAGTCCAGAAACTACTTAACCTGGGATGTCCCGCATTTATGCCCTGCAACATTTTCAATGGAATGAACTGAAAACTGCCCTCAAACCTAGGGTCTTACTTCCCCCCTGGAGATTTAAAGCTTTATTATCTCATATTTTCTATGATTTATGTAACTGTTGATTATTCTTGTAACAGAGTTAAAAATGCACTTTAATAATTCTTTTTTTTTTCATTATTTGGGAATTTTATCTAATTATTGATATTTATTATTGATATTATTGATATTGATAGTTATTTTAGTTTATTTCCTGTGGAAATGAGTTATCTGAACTTTGCACGTTCCGTACCTCCAGGGCTTACGTAGCTCCTCCTGTCTTCCCCTCACAGCATTGCTGAGGGTAAGTTGTATGGAAAATGCTGCTGTGCTATTTTACAGTTTTCTTCAAAAATGTACCTGTTTAAGTTTAAACCTTTGTTGCGTATTGTTTGATATTATTACGCTACCAACTATTTTATTTTACGTTTTGGCTGTTAGCGGTTGGAGTTCACACTAAGAGTGTGTCAGCTGTATGGCTGCTGCAGGCCTACTGCTGCCAGCCCTGTTTCCAAAACACTTGCCCCTGTAAAATGACCATGAAAAATCTAAATTTTTATATAATTTCAGTGCCATATAGTGTAAACGAGAAGAGTGGCAACCAAGAACACGTGTTTTTTTCCCCTGTGAGAGAGAGAGAGACAGAGAGAGAGCGCTGTGAAACGATACTGCCCTTCAGCTGGTTCACTTCAGGAAATTCTTTCACAAGTGAGGTAGTGTTAAATAATATATTACTGCAGTGCTTTTACTTTGAAAAGTAATTTTAAACAGTGCTTTTACTTTGAAAAGCAATTTTAAACTGTACTGAAATATGGCGATATGACTACCAACATATCCTTTCACTGTCCTTTTGTGCTGGGAGACGAGTAAATTATGACTTTTTTGTTGCATGTTTAGGGGCAGAGGTGCGGAATAAAAGACCAGAAGTATTCATAGTTTTCAGTCACATGACTCGCACTGAGCCCTGGCGGGCAAAACAATATTCCAATATGGCGACCTACACTGGAGCACGTCGTAGAACCGCAGTTGTGCAGTTGTCGTATTTATTTCAAGCCAAACAATTTAAATCACCTTCGAAAAGACAGTCCAACAAGGCACATGAGCAGACTGCAAGTTTTGGGAACTTGGCGATCAATCGACATTACAGCAAGACACTCGCAGAGATGAAATCCCATGGACGTGTAGGGTGTCATGTCAGCAGCTGTCAACAAACAGAGTGGCATTACATGCAGTAATGAGGCCTGTGCGTAGAAAGAGCCTTGTAAGGCCAAAAGGAAAGTAGGGTATACAGAGGGAGACAGATAGCTTTCACAAAAACCCAGAAAAAGACAGCTGCTGAGGAATGTGGTAACCTTCCCCCTGCCCTTTAACCCCCAGATGAATGCACAGCATTCTATGATATGCTGCACATATCAGAAGGCACTGTGAAGGAACATGTAAAAAGCTACATTTTGTCTGTTGTTCCTGGCCATGCAAAGAGATACATCCCTCAGGAAGTGCAACTGAACATTCCCCCATCCCTAAGCAAGATGTACAAGCCCCAGTACAGGTCACTGCCACACCAAGAAATAAAGGCAAAGAGTGGAAAGTATTGTAATGCACTCGCAGTCCCTCATGTTCGAATATCAAACAAATTTATAATTATCTCAGGACACATAGGAGTTTGATTACAACAGTTCTGTTTCTGATCGTAACTATAGATTTCCAAACAAGCTCACATATCAATCAAAACTGGTTTACATTTAATCATCTAAATACTTACTAAATGGGAGGATACATTTCTAAACACATGTAAAATGGTCCTAACGCATCCAAGGAGAGACACGATTTAATCACAACTAAAGCAACAGGGTGTCTGTGACCTGCTGTCATTTCTTCACAAACCGCTTATATTCTTGGGCGGGCTTACTGACACGAAGCACAAGTTACAATGTGGGTACATGCCAAAATACCCTTGCAGCAGACAGCAAGAGCAAACACGGTGTTGCAAATCCACCGGGGAATGTTCACGGTTTCAGTTCAGTAAGTCGTGCCAGTATTCTGCTTTCGTCATACCAACTGATTTAAATCCAATAACTTCATTATAGAAATCTAAACACATGCCATTAGTTTCCAAGCATATTCATTTAGCAATACTACATCAGTGTCATGTATTACTAATTTCTTGTTCCATTTACTTAAACCAACCAAAAAATACAAACTCACTGACAATTAAATTTCCCAATATATCATTACTCAAACTTCTAAGCACAGCATTGTCCTTTACCTTCTTTAACGAATTTGGCTTATTTCATTTTTGATATACCAGATAACAGGACCACGTGTAGAGAATGTGCATGACACTATAAGACAAACCATAATGTTTGCCCAGAAACAATCGTATTTTATCCTCTTAATTCTCATTTCCGTGGGCACATTTAGGAAGATCCACTGGAAGTGTCTGGAGCATACACAGGCTGTCGTCCTCACTCTGTTGTTCTTGCCAAAATTGAAGAAGAACTTTCAGCTTGTCAAACACCAGAGACCGATAGCATGATGGAACAACTGCTCAGAAATTCAGAAGACATCACGGATTAAAGTTTTAAACCATTCAAGAAATACTTTGAAAATACTCCAACTCGGAGACAAAGAACCTTTTACTCGATCTGAGTCGTGTGTAAAAGAACTCAAACAAGAGCTCAAAAATTACCCACGACGTGGAAGAGGCAGAGGAGATGGGTATTGTAACACATGTCTACTGAGAAATCTCTAATCTCTACTAATCCGATGACTATCAAGAGAGGAATTAAGACAAAACGTCAACAGGATCACTTCAACCTTCTGAAAGATAGGCAGGCGAACTGAAAAGAACACAGTGACCTGCTGAAAAAGGCTCTAAGGGACGCACCTGAATCAGGTGAAATCCTAACACACACTAAACCCACCCAGCGCTCCCGATTCCTTGTGCACTCAAGCAATGCGAGGAGCCCAGCCACACGTTCCTTGAGTTGGTACCAAGACAACAGGTGCTGAGAAAATATGAATCTATGACGATGAATATGCTGCAAACAGGCTTTGGGTTACAAGGAACGTATGCCAATGGTTTGCAGCACCAAACATACAGTAAAAAATTGACGACGAAGTTAGAGTGACGACGACCGGAGAATGTCACAAAACCTTGACAATGCATCAATAAAAGGCTTGCAAACTTGTAACCGATAATAGTGGCGCTGGTGATTGTGAAGAACAAGTCGTGAGGGTAATACCCAAATACCCAACAAGATCAACACAATTTTGAAAACGTGAGTATGAAACTTGGGAGTGGGTAATTCGAAAACTATCAGCTAGGCTAAACATCCATTGAGTCACACTCGTAACTGGTACTGATAAAAGGCAGCTCTGCTTTACTTCCCAGTTATCTTATTTTCACGTCTTTTTCTCGTCTTGTTTTCTATTCCCCAAAGTTTACTGCACTCCATAACTCCCTTTACTGTCTACTTTTGCTTCACTAAAATAATGCAGTGTATTTTTTTAGCTTTTGGTTGCCTGTTTTCCTTTTCGTGTCTGTGCGTCCTTAATATATTAACACCTTGTTTGTTCTTTTTTTTGTTGATTTTTTTCTCTTGTTCTTTTAGTACTCGACACCAAAACATGAAGTACAAAACTTTCTACTGATTTAGTTTAACAATTCAAAATTCTTCAGCCATAAGCGACGGAGGCTAAAAAATCTAAGAGAACATTTCTGGTTCAGAAGTTAAATTCTCCTTTTGCCATCACCACTTACAAAATCAATTCTGACACTTTCACCAAGCTACACTTTTTGTCTCACTCTCTAAAAAGTGTTTTCCTCTTTTCATCCCCTTTATGTTTATACACTCATGAAATGCAATGCTCACTTTTCTTAGTATGTTTATATCTCTCATTCAAATGCAGTTTTTGAAGTACTTCCTGCGACCATATGTGGGAGGAGATCACACACGAACACACACACACACACACCTTCAGCTCCTGTCGTTTCTGTTGAGTCGTTTTAAGACCCTAACAATCGCCATCGTGAGTTAGTCATACATGGGACAACAAAACTACCATGGAAGATGTAGCACTAATGGCGTATGGTCAAATTTAATTTTTCTGTTTCCGTCTATTTTTTCCTTTTACTTCTCATCTTCTTTCTCTCTCCATCTGTGTTTTGTTGTTCTGCTCCCCCATCTCTTCTGTGTCTTGTTCTTCCAGGACTTGCCCTTAGGACACCAGTTAGCAGGAAAGTGAATCAACGAACCAACACCTACCGCTAAAAATGACGTCCTTAACAGTAACGCTTACTTGTGACGGATTAGATAATCTTATCAAAAGGAAAACTGCTGACGTGAACGTGGCAGATCGGTCTTACTAGCCTGCTCTCTCTCTGTACAGCGATTCTGGTAACCCTCATCAAGCTGACAGGCGATGTTACACTTCACCCAACAATTGTAGCTTTACGCTAGCCATCCCTACAGAACTAGACAAGTAAAACTACGTGGGCTTCCCATTTTCAGTGTAACACATAATTTGACCTGAACAACTATTACCTTAGTCTGGTAGTAAACCATCACATCCACTCTCGCATCACATGGAAACAAAGTTGTTCTGCAAGTGCGTGTAATTTTAGGTCTTTTGTGCTTAGTACCCACAACACTCGTAATTTGAGTATCTTTAAAAGGCATATTAAAACTTCTCATGCAGCCATTCCCATTAGTTTCTCTTCCCATCACTTTATGGTTTCGCTCTTGGCTTATTCTGTGAATCCTTGAGTTTCTACTTACGTGTGTCCACACTTCATCCAGTATGTAACCGGAGTGGATCAACCGACAGTGTGGGTCGTGATTAACGTTTCTCCATGAAAAAAAACAACATAAAAAATAGCATTTATTGAGACCTGTGCCCAGAACTTTTTATTGCACCCTTACAACTATCCTTAGTTACCTGCCTGGTGACTTCCTGACATTAAATCAAATTGTACTTTACTCGACTGAAAATGTTCCTTCTGCTTATGCTACCTGTAAAGATCTCTCACTCC
>NW_023339687.1:0-217 GCF_004916995.1 Morone saxatilis
ACACGTTCTCAGGTATGGGGTTAGTGAGTGATTTAATAAACGTAAGAGGGGCATTGTCATTAACATCTGTAATATCAATTATTAATGTAGAGGATGAGACTAATCCAAGACCATCCTTTGCTGTAATTTCCATTTCATAGGAGGACAACTCCTCATAATCTATTGATCCACTTACTTTCACTTCACCAGTTGTCTGATCAAGAGAAAACACGTTGTT
>NW_023339687.1:333-6868 GCF_004916995.1 Morone saxatilis
AGACTGGCTTTATAAACGGCCTGACTAAACACTGGGGCGTTATCATTAGCATCCAGCACAGTGACGTGTATGACTACAGTACCTGATCTCTGAGGTGCGCCTCCGTCTGTTGCCACAAGCACAATTGTTAGCTCTTGTTGTTTTTCTCTATCCAACTCCTTCTCTAAAACTAATTCACTGTATTTTCCTCCTCCGCTTTTTGCAATAACATTCAATCTGAAGTTTTCGTTTGCCTCGATACTATAGCCCTGTATAGCGTTTTGTCCGATATCTGCATCGTGGGCCTCATCCAGACGGTAGCGACTTCCTTTAGTAGCCGATTCTCTAATTTCAAATTTTATTGTATTCTTTTTAAATTGTGGTGAATTATCGTTAATATCTTGAACGTGAACATTAATGCGGTGCAGCTCTAAAGGGTTTTCTAAAACCAGTTCCTGTTTTAAAATGCAGGATGCTTTTTTCCCACAAAGCCCCTCTCTGTCAATCCTATCGGCAACAATGATATCTCCAGTACCCAGATTAATGTCACAATACCGTTTGCTGTTCCCATCTGCATCAATACGAGCCTTTCGAGCAGCGAGTTTGCCCACCTCAAGTCCAATATCTTTAGCTATATTCCCGACAACTGAGCCGCGTTTCATCTCCTCTGGAAAGGAATAAGCCACATCTCCACACACGGTTGGCAGCGCCAGAAGAAATACTCCCAGCGAGATAACCAGGCCGAGCACGGAAAATTCTTTGTGTCCCATGTTCATGCAAGACCAGTGCCGAATCCACTCCAACATAGACTTTTAAAATAAAAATAATTAGCGAACCAGAATCCTCTTCGGACAACAAATGCACGTCAGAAATATAAACAGTGCGACGTCGCTGCTTGAAGCAACGAACAATCTACGGTGGGTTAGAAATGTTCAGGCGTGCAGGCCAGAGTGACATAAAGCAGCACCATTACGTAAATCTAGTGGACAGCGACACTGTGAGCAAATTGTAGGTATTACAAAATACTTGAATAATTGAGTCACTGATGAGAAAGATAAAAACAACACATTCTAGGCTGCAGTCAAATTAAAACATAAATAAACTGCAAAATACAAATGTAGAGGGCAGCTTTCTATTCAAAATATCAGTGTTTATTTACCTTCATAAAACTGTTTACCTGCACTCCAGTGACGAGAGTGGAAATCCATTAGGGCTTGGTTGGTTTCAGCACCATGGATAGTTACCACAGTATATCGCACAACATGGGCCAGGGACCATGTTTAACATGAGTCTTAGAAGATTTACCAAACTGCAAAATGAAAGTAATAATAACAAAACTGTGGTCGTTTTTCTTAACGTAATACACTGATTCACATACCAAAAAGCACCATTCCAGGACTTCTTTAAGAGAAATAGCTAGTATGGCTATAAATAAGGATGATAAAGAGCTGAGAAATATGATGATTCCATGAAAACCACACAGGTTGGCATAACCTAATTTAGCTGATACTGTATCTTTCTTTATTATCCCACCACTCTAGGCCACGGGTTAGGGAAGAATGTGGTCTTCATACCAACAACTGGTTTCCAATATAAGTTATGGGCCCTGACTGAACCTCATTTAGATTAAAGTCGGTGCTTATACCACAGCAGTAGGCTTGCATATGAAACGATCATCATGGGCCGATTTAAATTCAAGGATTAAATATACTTTTGGGATATTTTTTCTGCATTATATAATAAATCATGGAAATAAAAATGTACACTTCAACCAAAAATCGTAATTTTGATAAAACAGCTGCATGAAAATGGAAAGAGGTTAAAGAGCATTTTTGAAGAAAATCCATTTTAAAAATCCACTTGAGGTTAAAGACAACATATCCAGACAGACAATCATTGACATTTTGTTCTGTCAGGCCACCCCATTAAATGACTACAGAAAAAAAAGTGGTGTTCAAACAATGTTACCTAAACCAATTTGAATTTTTTGGGGTGTAAAGACTCCACACAGATTAAGGGATTTGACTGCGCCTACCTCTAGAGTATCCAACGAATCTTGAAATACATCAGCAAAGTCACTTGGACTTTTCCTCAGAGTCTGGTCAGCAGGCAGTGTGTTGTCATTGTAAGATGTCACGAACTTAAAGTCACTGGTTCTAGATCCTGTTTGTCAGATATGCGTCATAATTGTAAGCGCTGCGTTAAGTTCCTGTGCCGTCACTTCTGGTAATTAGGAGGGAGATAGCGCTGGGGAATGGCAACTGCTCCATCAAACAGATTACAGGGCTTTCTCCTGCGACAACCTCCACCCAGGATGATGTATGTGGAGCCCCGCGTAGTTAGAGGTCAGTTTTGAATCTTCTCTTCTAGAAATATCCTTCAAGTTCTGGCACCTCCAGCCAAGTTATCAGAAATAAGTAAATACATGGAACCAGGTGGCAGAAGAGAGGGGCCTGTCCGTTAATCTTTCCACTGACACAATAAGGTTCTGTTTCATGCTGTATGATTCAGAAAAATGTCCCGCTGTGTCCGATCTCTCCGCTGTGGAGACCAATAGTGAAAAGTCCGGATCAGTGGATTTGACTATATGTATATGGACAGAAAACAGGCGTTCTGGTCCGGAGTCCGCGTCCACGCTATCATCTTTGGGACACCAGAGAGCTTCCGTGTGTCAGCTTTGGGGACCAGCTCGGTCATGAAGGAGTTGCCCTCCGGGGCCCGGGGTACAGTATTCTGAGGAGCGTTGTCATTTACATCAGATATAAAGACACCTGACGGTCACGTTGCTGCTGAGCGGAGGAGAACCGTTGTCTCTGGCCATTCACGTGGACTTTAAAGGCTCCTGAACTGGTTCATAATCAAACGACCTCAACAGCGTGGATCACTCCCGTGGTCTCCGTTAACAGACAAGGATAGGAAGGAACACCGGGCACCGTTCACCTCACCAGCTTAACCAGAGAATAAATCACTGTACCGTTTTGTCTCCAAGTAAGGGTCCTCCGAGGCAGTAAACGGAAATTAAATGGAGCAGGTTTGTTATTTCAGTCACCATTGCGCTGTAGGACTGTTCCTCAAACACAGGTGGGTTTGTCGTTGATGTCTGCTAACAGATTATACTGAACAGTTTTAAGGAAGGACAGAGGTGGAGAGCCCTCGTCAGTGGCAGTGATTGTAATGTTGTAAATCAGACACTAGTTCGACGGTCCAGTTGTCCTTGGTCCACAGAGAATAATAGTTTTTTAATAGAGGAACCAACTTAAAAGGGATGTGTTGCTGAATTGAACAGCGGAACCTGTTTGTTAGTCTCAAGAATCTCTATCCTGCACGTTAAATGATGCCCACCTCTGTACCAGGTGACACATTCTCAGGTATGGGGTTAGACAGTGATTTCAGATATATAACTGGAGCATTATCATTTATATCAGATAAGTCTATGTAAACCTTAGCATAAGAACTTAATCCCAGTCCATCTTTTGCCACAACTCGCAGTTCAAATGAATTTTTCTTCTCAAAGTCCGTGGTACCAGTGACTCTTATTTCTCCAGTTTTACTATCAATAGAAAACAGTTTTTCATCTGTCTCTGAAACATGACCAAAGTCATATGTCACGTCACCATTCACTCCATCATCTGCATCAGTAGCACTCACTGTAACCACTACAGTGTCTAGAGGAGAGTTTTCAGGCAGACTGGCTTTATAAACGGCCTGACTAAACACTGGGGCGTTATCATTAGCATCCAGCACAGTGACGTGTATGACTACAGTACCTGATCTCTGAGGAGAGCCACCATCAAAAGCTGTAAGGAGCAGATTGATCTCTTGTTGTTTCTCTCTATCAAGTTTATTCTCTAGAACAAGTTCAACTTTGTTAGCATCAATCATTAAAATAAAATTATTATTCTTTTGTAGGCTGTACCTCTGAACCGAATTTTGTCCAATATCAGCGTCATGTGCTTCTTCTATTAAGAAACGAGTGCCCTTTTCAGCTGACTCCCTTATTTCCATTCTTATTAAATCTCTTTTGAACTGCGGAGAGTTGTCATTTATATCTTGGATGTGTAGATTTATGCGATGTAATTCTAACGGATTCTCCAGCACAAGTTCCAGGACTAAAATGCAAGATGGTTTAGTGCCACAAAGACCCTCTCTGTCTAGCCGCTCAGTAACACTTAGATCCCCGGTTTTCAAACTGATAACACAAAACCGTTCGTTATTGCCTTCGGAATCAATACGGGCCTTGCGAGTTGACAGGGTAGTTACATCCAGGCCAAGATCTTTGGCTATATTTCCGATGACTGTTCCTGCTTTCACCTCTTCTGGGATAGAATAGCTCACCTCGGCACTGACCGATTGCAGAGCAAGCAGACAGATGAAAAAGCGAGTAACCAGGCCAAGGTTGGAAAATCCTTCATATTCCATTCTTCAAACGACAAATATCCGCAACAAGGCCAGAATATTTAAATGCTGTCAGTCCAACTCGCGAATACGTGTGCGATGGACTAAATCGGACAAATACAAAGACAGAAATCAGAAATACGATCCCACAGCTCGCTCCACAGCCGCAACGTAACTGGAAACACAAAGCTTGGGAACAATGGGTGGAGACGTTATGCTCCACAGCATTGCAATATTCGCCAGTAAACTGGTAGACAGCGACACAAAGTGTTCATTTCAGATAGAGCATGTGTTAAAATGATAGGCATATGATTGATATCGTCATGGCGTGATACTGACAGTCCCCCTGTAAGCATACAAAGCACAAAATGACGCCTCGATTAACGGGGATATATATAATTAAACCAAATAACCGGAAGATAAACCATTATTTCTGCCAGGACCGAACAGTGCGCAGCCTACTTTTATGCAGCTTTTTAAACTTATTGTAAGACTAAGAGTAAGAGATCCATGCATGTTGCACTGATTGACACACATACAAATATTTAATAGAAAACAAAATAATGTAACATTCGATTTGAACTTGCAAAATATTAATACTGTTTTTTTTCCCATTTTCACTGCCTTTAATGATGTCTAAAACAATTCACTGATATTGGTGGAAGGGCATAGAGACATGCCTTTAAACTGCCTTGCATGTATCAGTGGTCCTTGTTTTCAGCACCATGGATAGAGCTTATCCACCAACATAAGAAGGAGCGCAAAAGTCTGCTTTTAAAACACTTTCAGAAAAACTATCACGTTTGGCTTCAGAGAAAAAAAATAGTTTATTCATAAGTGAGCTACGACACTTACCAGTCTGTTAAATCACTGGCATTTCCGAATGAAGAAAAGCAAAGCAACAGTTATTAGGTTACTGGTCCTGTGGCGAAACTCAGCTCCTCAGAACCAACAGACTAGTGTTGGTCGCAGTTAACACTAAATGTTACGAAACTAAAGATACTGCACTGATATTTAGGAAAGTTGGTAGAACACATCAATACGGCTAGGTCCAATTGTACACAGTCGGTAGAAATAAAAGCGGCGCATTTGTCTGATATCAAGCAATCTCGCGAGAAAGGAAAATTGCTAATGTTTAAAGTGTATAATTTTACGTCGGTAAAATCCGAGGAACTAAATGTAGACGAGTAGCGCAATGGGGAGCATTTTGTTAGCTGTTTCCAGGTTATGGTCCAACAATGTATCACAACAAGAGTTATTAATGCAATACCACAGATAGCCGTGTCCTTACACGACAATCAAAGTTTAAGATGTTAAACTACTATTAAGAGATAACGTACAGGTGCTATGCTAGAAAGTCCGAACAATATAATGCAACCTACAACTTCACCATAGTAAAAAGCATCAAGGATTGCTAAAGGTGTAATATATTTCTGGCAAAGAATCAACAACAATTAACGACTTTTTTCCCACATATTTAGATAGTTTGATTTGACTGTATTGCAAGAGGTTTCTATTCATACACATCTGAATCGGATGACAACTTGATTCACTTGAGATAAACACAAACAATTATTAGTAATATGACCATAGTTGGCTGCATTAACTGTATGCATGTTCGTGGACATATCATAAAACGAAAGCAAGACTAAGTGTCATCAACTTGGAATTATTGATTTCTGAATGATCTAGGTAAAATGGTATTGCCTTTGTATATTGAATGTGATTAAACACAAGGAGCAAATGTAAAGGCTAGTAACAAAACGCTGAAGGAATGTTACAAAAGAGAATAGTCGACCATCATGTCGTGTTTTCCATCCTCAGTATATTAAAGTCTTTGAAGCCCTTCAAATGGCCCAAGGGGCAGGCAGATTCTGCTTAATTACAGAAAAGTCATCTTCAGCCAGAAAATTACTTACATAAGTGACAAATGTAACAACTTGTTATTGGTCAAGAATGAGGCATTCCATTATTAAAACTTATTGTGTGTATTATATATGGGGACCAATGTCTTATATCCAGCCCCGGGTAAAGTGAAGCCTCTGAAATCAAAAGTGAACATAATACTGATCCTGTTACTCAGACATTCTTACCTGGGGAGAATTGTCAGAGTCGTCAAAAGCCTCAAGAAAGTCTGTCGGACTTTTCCTCAGAGTCTGGT
>NW_023339688.1:0-3165 GCF_004916995.1 Morone saxatilis
AAGAGATAGTGGTTGCTGTGTTTTTGGACAGAGAGAAAGCGTATGACATGTTGTGGAAAGAAGGCCTGCTAATCAAACTGGATCAGTTGGGAGTGGGAGGGAAGATATATAACTGGGTGTTGGGCTTCCTGTTTGGGAGGACGATAGAGGTCAGAGTAGGGAAAGAGTACTCACCAGTATATATGGTTGGAAATGGAACGCCACAGGGGAGTGTATGCAGTCCAATATTCTTTAACTGTATGATTAATGACATCTTTGAGGAGGTGGGGGGAGGAATAAGTAAATCATTATTTGCTGATGATGGGGCATTACACTCCAGTCCGGTAGGTGGCGGCAATGCACCTATAAGCTGGATGCCAGCCGCCAATCAAATCTAAAAGAAGAAGAAGATGTGTATTCCCTCTCATCCTACAGGGGGCGACACAGAGACATCTGCTCCTCAGCTACACCAACAAACTGAACAAGAGGAACACATTTAGACGTTTTGGAGGCAACAAAACAAACAACGTTAGTTCAAAAGTTGTGTTTCAAACTCTGCTGCTGCATATAGTTCTATATTTCTATCCACAGTTGAATAAAAGTGTCGTTATATATATTATATTCTATATATTCAGCTACATGGAGACTAAAGCGGCTGCTGTGCTGAATGCGGTTCCTCCTTACGGACACCTTATTGCCAGCGAGAAGTGGACAAACTCGTCACTAATTCAAAGATTAAAAGCTAATTAAGTGTTTTATTGAGACACTAAAATCACAGCCTCTCTGTGTGTAACCTTAGCTAGCGTTTGGGTCATTTTGTTTCCATGGAGACAACTCATTTGTGCCAGAGCCCATTCAAAAAATAGCGATTTCTAAGTTTGTTTCTCTTCAGAGCAAATAAATAAATCTTGTAGGAATATAAATGTAGACCTTTTCTGTTCAACAAGTTCCAGTCTATAATTCGGCATAGTTGTGATTGTGAAATTGTGCTTATTAATTCTAATATAAAGACAAGTTGTGAAGTGAGTCCACGCTGCTCACCGGGGCTGTCCACAGGGCGTACTCTTTAATAACTGTGGGACATTAGAGATTTTACAGCAGGAAGCGCTGCTCACTGGATATTATTGGAGCCGATATGAAGGGTGAACACTAAAGAGCCACAATAGTCTTCTGAGTTACAAGTTAACATTTAATATGATTGTCTTATGACCATTGGATTAGTATTTAACAAGATTTCTGAATGGAGTTCTGCGTGATAGACAGCCACCCACCAAACATGTTTCAATATTTTCTGCTTTTCTTATTCTTCAGTGATATCATAGTAAATATGTTTTGTGTTTTGGACTGTGATTTTGAATATGTCAGCATTTGTGACATTTTATGGATCAAATGATTAATGGATAAAGTAATTAGAGAATGAAAATAATAGTTCCACAGCTTTTGTTCCAGGCTTGTGCTTGGTACTGTACTGTACTACTTTATGTGGCCTCCGCTGTGTGATCAGGACTTTTGAAGTCTCCATGGAAAGAAAATGTTGTCACTAACAAGCTCTACTGCTGCCGCAGGTGGAGGCGTGAAGATCCTGTTTGAGAAGGAGCTCGGTGTGGCAGATTTCCACCTGCCCAACAAAAGCTGCATCCTCTACGTGTCTGAGTGCGACATCATTGCAGGGAACAGCTACAAGAGGAAACTGGTTGGCTACAGAAACGTGAGTTTAATGAGACCGCTGACGAAGCAGTTTGGCTGAACGCCTCTGACGTGATCTGTGTCCGTCCTGTTTTACAGAGCAGCAGTAGTTTCCAGGAGCTGGTGCTGGTGGAGAACACCAGACTCAGTGAGCAGTACTTCTCCGCTGTGCACAAGTTTGTGGTGTTTGACCTCGGCCTGACTCTGCTGCCGGTCAGCGGGCAGACTGAAGCCTCACAGCTCATCACTCAGATTGTAAGGAGTGAAAAACAATAAAGCTGCACTTCTCTTTTTTGTCTTAATATCCTTACTCCACATCACAGAAATGTCCAGTATGTTCTTTGAAATCTATGAGTTGATTAAAGCGTGAGTGGATGGGAAGATCAGTGTTAGATCTTAGTATCAGGGGATTGTTGCAGCACAGAGCTTTTCTCTTGTATCACAGGAAGTCACTTACCAGCGCACAAGAGTCAAACACAGACCTTTGGGGTAAAACTGAGCTGTCTTACTGAAACCTCTTGTAGCAGGACACTTTGTTGTCTGCTGCTAGTTCTCCAACCTGCTCTAATTGTCTCCAGGTTCACGGTGGGGGGGGCAGGGAGAACCCCTTCAGGAGGAGGACTCGGTCTCAGCTGTTGGACCCGCTGATCCTGGCTCTGGTCCAGCAGGTCCCCGGGGTCGGCAGGGTCAAAGCTCTGGCCCTGCTGCAGCACTTCTCCAGCATCCAGAAGCTCTGCAACGCCGCCCCCGCCCAGCTGGAGCCCATCGTGGGTCACGCTGCAGCTCAACAAATCCACAAGTTCTTCCACAAAGCCACTGCTGCTGGAACCTGAAGGTCCGACTCTGCACATCAACCGAGGAAAGTTTGGATTGAATCATAATGCAGAAAGCTTCAGCCTCACATGGACACTAACTCTTTATTTGAAAGACTGCAATGGCAGAAAAATCCAACATTGCTCGTGTTTTAAACTGGAAGAAACAATTATTTTCTTTGTTTGTTTGTTTGTTTGTTTGACTGTTGAGGACCAACACTGCCGTCCACAGAGCCCCGCTGGTAACAGGGCTGAAAATACTTGGAAACTGATTTAGGTTTGGTGATTGGGCCGCTGAGTTCTCTGCCCTGTGTGCTTTTCTGTTTCTATTTTAGTTTGCACTTTTGCTTCCACAATAAATAAATATTTGTAGCATCAGTTGTCTCTTTTGAATCACTGTTGATGTTCTTGTTGTTGTTTATGAGTTTGAATCCAAAAGATAAAGCTCTCACTGCATTTGAGTTCTTTTCCCTCTTGTTTTCTTCTTAGTTTGGGTTCCATTGATTTAAACTTAGATATACATCGAGTTTGTGAATAAAAATGTTGTCAAATTAAACCTACATTTGTCAGCACAATGTTGAAGTACAATACTTTTGACTTTGTACCAATCAGACGTAGATCTCATTATTGTGCATTCATGTAATGTGCTTCAGCATCAGACTGTAGTTATTTATTAAGAGCATGTCCT
>NW_023339689.1:0-166 GCF_004916995.1 Morone saxatilis
CCCCCCCCCCCCCCCAAGAAGTTGCCTGCAGTATCTAGCTGGTCCCACATCTCTGCGCTCAGTTGCATGAATTGGTGAGACTGACTCCCTGAGCCGAGTATTCTTGAAGTAATGCCACAGCAATTTATTAATACTTTAAATACCAGTGCTTGCTCATGGTGGTACT
>NW_023339689.1:279-2190 GCF_004916995.1 Morone saxatilis
GATAACTTCTGAATTGAATTGAATCAACTTTTTAATTTTTGTGATAAAATTATATAAGAGGAAGAATGTAGGCAAATGAATATGCTGTAAACACAGTAATCACACTATAAAATTCTATAAATATTATTGTGATAGATAGCAAGAAAAGCATTTATAATGTCACTACAACCACACTATTTAGTTCCACAGACACCCAATAGAACATAAAATGTGCTGTCAGTGTTATTTGGCAGTAAGAAGCATTTACACATACAAGGCCTAACTGGGCTATGCATAATCCTATTGAGATATATTCTTACCTTGATGATGCTGTGGCCTAGGGCAGCTGCAGTCTGGCTCTGGTCTCCTCTACCAGATGATTACAGGCAGAGGAGGCCGGCCGCTTTGCTTCTGTAAAAGCTTCCCAATGGTGCGTAAGCCAATCAGCTTGCAGAACAGCAGTGAGCTTCCAGCACATTCTGGATTCAGTCTTCTCGTTGGCTTTGAGCTGTCTCCTCTGATTGGCTAAATCCCTGACAGCTGTAAAAAAAAAATAAAAAATAAAAAAAGAACCCCAGAATTAAAGAGAGATTAAAGACAGAAATAGCTAGAGAAAGTTCTAGGGCTTTCCTCAATGTACAGGTGGAGAGAGCAAATGGCTTAATACATGGCTGCTTCCAATGTACATTCATGTACATCCACTGTATATTTAACAGTGACACAGCCTAAATACTAAAGTACAATATTCTGTATGGGCATCATTACTGGACAAATTATAATCAATATACTGTTTCCTTATTGATTTAGCAATATGCAGCAATATTTTATCTGAACTGCAGTCATATTATATTGTTGTATATTGGTATTGTATCACATATCGTAATAATACTATTAGAGTTCATTTCAATTTTATATTTAAACTACAAGAGCTTTTATTTACACTGTCAGTCATAGATTACTGTGTTTTGTATGCCCTTCTAATGAGTCTCAGTCACAACCTGAATCCTCCTTCACAGGTCAAACTGCAGACGCACAGTGCTGCTGCATTAGCATCATTACATAACATGTTGCAGTCCTTTTCCTCTATTACAAACAAAGCCTAGACCAGTGGTTCTCAACCTTTTTGGTGTCAAATTGAAACACATCAGGCTGCTGACACATATTTGATAGGATGCAGTCTCAGGGATCCCTATCTGATAAGATGTGGTTGTTCTATATCTACAATGTGTCTACAATGTAGATTGGCCGATTTAAACTGCAGTGGGTAACCTTTATAAAAATAACCTTTTGTCATACGACTTACGACTCAAGTCTAGCAGCCACTGCTATTGAGGTTCGGCAAAATATATTGGCGCAGGATGTAAGGTATGAACGTGCAACATTTTCAAGAATTTTAGGGCTGCACATTTTTACAATTGGATAATGTTAGAATAATTTAAGGCCTACAACAATAATAAATATAATATTTTATCAAAGCCACAGGGAGCCCCTGGAGAGGTTGCCTGTCCTAGACCATACCAAACACTTTACTTGTGCGATACTTGTTTAAAAAGACTCTTCTATGAGATGGGTATTTAGCCTAAAATTTAACTATTACTGCTCACCTGGTTAAATGTTACCCTTGTACAGGGAGATCAAAGATAAGAAATTACAGAATATGCTGTTATTTCCTGTGTAGTCCAACTGAAAATGTAAAACGTCACAGACTGGGAAGAATATAGGCAAACATGTCTAAAGTATGTAGGTCATTAATGATTTGTTTAAACCTGTGTTGGGGAAAGAGCTCCCAAGAAGCATGCTCCCTTAAGCTTTCAGAGTCAATACACAAAAGAAACATGTAATCTCATGTTCTTGTGTTTACTTCTTTTTCTCTGTTGGTTTAAGTCATATTTATCAGATCGTTCTCAATTTGTACACGTTAACGATGAATCC
>NW_023339689.1:2254-2439 GCF_004916995.1 Morone saxatilis
TGGACCAATTCTATTCACCTTATATATGCTTCCCTTAAGCAATATTATTAGGAATCACTCCATTAACTTTCACTGTTATGCAGATGATACCCAGTTATACCTGTCGATCAAGCCTAATGAAATGAATCAGTAATCTAAGTTCCAAACATGTCTTAAGATAATAAAAACCGGGATGAGCTGTAATT
>NW_023339690.1:0-3129 GCF_004916995.1 Morone saxatilis
TCAGTCTTGACCATTTCTCTCCTGGTGCTCCAGGGAACCCTCTCGTGCGCAGTTCAGTTTCCAGAGTCAGCTCTCCTGTGCCTCCGTGTCTCCGGTCCCTTTGCCATTTCACCTGCCTGTTCCTGCTGTGGCCGCCCTTCATCACTCCCAGTGTGTGTGTGGAATAAAGACCCTCAAAACCGTCCATCCTGTCTGTGTGTCTGCTCCTGGGTCCAGTCAAAACACTAGCCTTAACATACTGTATGTGTGTCTATGTTTGTTTAATTAGTACAGCAAACTTTACCATCAAAACAGCCATTTTGCAAAATAAAAAGCAAAAAACTTTTGAGCCTTCTTAATTTATTGCCACAGATCAAGCAACCAGTAAGCCAGTAGCATTGGGGGTGAAAGCAAACAAATATGTGCACACTATTAAATTCTCTATTTTCCTCCAGTATTTTTATTTTTGGGGATTTGGAATCCAGAAGACAGACAGACTAAATACTAGTAGCCCACCACTATTGAGGCATTGCAAAATATAGAAAAGAGCGCCAGGCAGTGACCACTGTACCACTGACCACTGACCTTTACTGTATAGCTCTTAAGTAAGATACAGCTCCATTGTAGAGGTATGTGAAAAGATTTACAGCTCTCTTCTTTGGGCAGTGGACCGTGAGAATGGAACATAGCGTCTTGCTATTTGGAGTTGTTGGAGATGATTAATAACAATAATGATTATTTCTACCTATTCCATTCCTTTCCCTTTCTCAGGAGGGAATGTTTCATCCCAATCGTTTTGCTCAGCTGAGAGTTCATGCAGTAGGGCTTTTCCTTGCATGGTGATAGGCAGCACAAATCCTAAAGAGTCATACAAGCTGTTTACAATGGCCATAGTGTATAGTGTTTGGCCTTTCCCCTTCAAATAACACAAGGTGTGGACGCACCAGGCACTAGAGGGCATGACAGCCTAGTTAAAGAGTTCTGGTATCAGCCTTAAATTTCCCCAAATTCAAGGATTTTATTAATTGAAGTTTACAAACATAATGAACAGGGACAAAACTAGGAAAAGGGGATATGGTTAACGAAAGGAAATGAGACAGATATCTCAAAATTACTGCATATTATTATTTGTGATATTTTGTTTTTATTTGAGGTAATTTTGACTTATTGAGTACCCCATGTCCTAATTTTTCTAGTTTTCTGCTCCTTACCTGATTTTTGTTCACTGCCTTTATAATGCGAAAAATGTTTAGAAATAAAAAGTAAACATAACTTTTCTTGGTATTTATTGAAGAATACATACTGTAAAACTGTAACAAAGCACAAATGGTTAACATAAAAAATGCAGTCTGCATGTGAGGGAGACTCTGATTTGTATGTTACTATAGCTACTGCACTCTGCACTACACAGCTTTTGTGGGCTCAGGTTGGGTTCATATAGATTTTTTCCCCACTCAGCGACACACCCGCTGAGGAACAGACTCTGGTTATTGGCAGCTCCATAGTCAGAAAAACGTAAAGTTAGTGATGCCAGTGACCACAGTTAAATACATTCCGAGGGCCAGAGTGGGCGACATTGAATTGTATTTTAAACAGCTCCCTAATGATAAAATGTCCCCCAACCACCTAAACTATTTAAAGAGAAAGTAAAAACAGGAGGAGTTAAACATAAAAATATTAATTAAAACTTTAAAGAAAAGAAATACTTAAATGTTGACTATTCAACATCATCATCATTAGCTTCCCTCCATTGGCTCCCTGTCTGTTTTAGAATTGATTTTAAGATTTTACTGATCACTTTTAAAGATAGATATTTTAATTCCCTATGAGCCAGCTCGCAGCCTTAGATCCTCAGGCGGGGCCCTCCTAACAGTTCCAAAGTCGAGACTAAACACTAAAGGTGATCATGCCTTCGCCATAAGGGCCCCTCGACTTTGGAACGCCCTGCCCTGAGGAGATAAGGCTTGCAGGATCAAGTATTCTTTTAAATCACTTCTTAAAACCCATTTTTAAAGACTTGCCTTTATGTGATGTGGTCTTTTTGATGTTTAATTTTTACTCCAACCGTCTTTGAGTTCTGTTCTACTTATTTTTTTATTCCATTTCTCTTATTTCGCCTACTTTATTCTATTCCATCCTCTATTATTTCATCTACTTTTGTTAATTTGTATCATTACCTCTGTTGCAACTATTTCATGCAATTTATTTTATAGTCCTTTGTAATTGTAAATTGTATTCTTGCTGTGTTCTATCAAAGCACTTTGTAAACCATGTTTTTAAAAGTACAAATAAAGTTATTATTAATCTTAAGCTGTTAGTAGTAGTAGTAGTAGTAGTTATTGTAGTTAATTAATTAATATCCTATTATAATATTAATTTACTTTGTCTCATTTCCAACTGGCCATATGTGAAATTAGCTCTGACAACAACAATAAAACACAGCATGTAAAATTACAACAGAAGAAAGAAAAACATGAAGCAGTTAAACAACATAAAAAGGAGTAAGCGTAAGCATCATGTAAATACAATGTATAGTAGGCTATTAATACAAAACAATGCTAAGCAGACAATCAGGTCAAACATGTAAACAAAATGTTTACATTAAGGAAGGACAAGTATAACCAGAAGGGACACAATATGACAAACAAACTTGACAAAAAGCCAAGGAAATTAGGTCAGACAAGGCAAGCATGCACTATGATGGCAGGTCTGGGTGCGTTTTAACCAAGTTTTAAAATTATATGCAAAGGAACGGTAAGAGTCACTTTCTTTGTATGGAATGTAATGGAAGGATGTCCAAAAACTGGTTCTTATACTGTAAAGGCTTTCCTCCTTGGGACAACTATGTTCCCTCTATCTAAATGTTGAAGCTTATTTTTGAGTAAGTGATGTTCAGTGGGACAGACTTCACCCAGAAACAAGCTACAGCCTTTTGGGTCTGGAAACCCAAACTGGAAGTGGTAGCAGTTTCCTGGCATTGTCAGTGATATAAATGTTTCTACCATCTGTTTCTCACTATTAGGAATCAACACAGATTTAATTTTCAATTTATCATTCTCTTTTGCAGTCTGTGGTATGGTTAATACCACAGACCTGCTCTACATTTAAAAGTAGGCTTAAGACGTTCCTCTTTGATAAAGCTCATAGTTA
>NW_023339691.1:0-211 GCF_004916995.1 Morone saxatilis
CTCCTCTTTTCTTTCTGGTGAAGGGGAGAAAGGGTAACATTTGGATTGGTTCAAATCATATATCTGAGAAAAGGCCAGCCTGACATTTTACACAGCTGCTACATTTTATTACAGTGTGCCTCGCCGTGTGTGTGTGTGGGGGGTGTCTTGAGGGACAAGTGTGCATAATGAAAAAGGATATGAAGAGGGAAGAGCGATGAAGATATGGTTT
>NW_023339691.1:227-561 GCF_004916995.1 Morone saxatilis
TAGATTGAAGAATTCCCCTCTCCCACCATCTGTACCCTCTTTACTTCGACATCCTCCTTCTCTATTAACCTCATTCCTACTTTTTCTCATCATTATTTCGGTTTCCATGCCTCCCTATTTCCATGGTCATATGTTGTCTCGTAGAATATTGATTTGCACTTGAGAAGTACATATTTCATGTTTACTGGATGTTCATTCTCTTTACTCATGTTTTCTATATCTTTTTTTTCTTTATATAATTATGTTCTTTAGAACAGAAAAAATCTTTTTTCCAAAGATGGCGGCATGTGCAGATGCAGGGACAGTACCTCCCTCAACTAGCTATTTGACTTAT
>NW_023339691.1:685-4714 GCF_004916995.1 Morone saxatilis
AGGTAAAAGTTTCTGTAACAGTAAAACACAGTGATATATCAGAGCAAAACCTTTATTTATACAGCATTTTAAAGGAATTTATACAGAATAAGGTAGTATTTTTTATGTTGTAGACTGTAAATTGCACAGAAAACTACCCTCATAGCATCCAATATGACTATTGCTTTTGATTACTTAAAAAATACGTAAAATATGGATTTAAACTACTACTAGTGCTAATATCCTTGTTCCGTATTAGTAATATAAATTTAAAAAAGTAATAGAAAAAAAGTCTTGTACCATTAGGCATAAATATATGGCAACCACAGCTTTTAACCGTATTTTTTTTTTTTTTCCCTACAGTGTACCCACAACCCAACATCTTCGGGCATTCATCCTGACCAGCCAGACCCAACACCACCTCAAGACCTGATTCTACCACAACATCCCAGACTAAGCTATTGCACTAGGTGAGCCAGACCAATCTTCCATTGTAAAATGACAAAATAAAAAAACCTTGAACCACGTCCACAGTAATGATTCATGCAGTGCTTTGATAACCATTCCTGCAATCTACGGAAGTCTTTTTGATAAATGATTATGTTCTGTTATTGTGTTAATTGAGACACCCAATTTAATTCATCTGAATTTGATGAGACATAATTTGGATTTCAAGATAAAAACATTAATAATTTCTTGACAGAAACAATTTAAGGACGCCAAATTTTTCTATCTGTGGCTTCTTTCATTAAGCTGTCTATCCATATTGTATGGAAGCATGTACTCAATAATGGAGCACATGCACATGTCTACTGGGACACAGTTCTGTGCAAAAATCAGTAAGGAGATGGGATGAAGGAGTGTGTCACATCAGACTGAGAGGGAGGCAGTTCACTGATATGATCTCTATAATTCACTAGGGATCCACTCTGCAGTCACTAAATACCAAAATAGAGCAAAAAATTGAACTTTGGATTGCATATGTTGCATGTACTTAGACTCATCTGTAAGTTAAACTTGTTTTTTTTACTTCCCAGAACATGGCTGTTTGATTTATTTGAAGTGGGACTGAAAAATATAGAACCGACCAATTGAGCCTGCATGGGGAAGGACATTTAAAAAAGGTTGTTTTGTTCATAGTATTAACAAGTTAGAGACCAACCACCATTGTAGACAGAGGAACAAATTTTACAAAAATGATCAGTGTTGGTTTGTGTATTTCTAAAGCCCAGTTCATACCAAAGATTGGCAAGGTTTCAAAATGTTGCAGACTGGCGCATTGCAAGTAGTAGAAAGTTTCAACAGGGGTTTAAACTGCTGTACTGTCCAACTGGAATTAATGTTATACTAGTGCCATATAGTAAACTATTACATATGATGATAATAACGATTTATAATAATGAACATAATTAATATGTTAATTATACTAAGATTATACAATTATATTAACGTTCAACTTTTTACATAATGTTACAAAATTATTCTAGTACATTAATTTATACTAATTAGTCATCCAGGTTGTGGATAGTGCATCTGCAAGAGCCGGTCTAGATTTAGACCCTTTTTGCTCATTAAATTACGCATAATATGGGTGCCTATGGTGTCCACACAGAGCGTTTCTGCTGTAGCCAGCCCAATCTTGAGTTTGCCTTTGATAAGTACAGTACAGTAGTCTGAAACAGATACAGGAGGTTTTGAGTTAAATAAAATATTTATATTCTTTTCATGTCTGTGACATATTCTACAGATATAGACATTGAAACTGTAGAATAAGGTGTACAGGTTTGTCGCTGGTATAATGTTGATATGAATATGAACAGACCATTTCACCATTTATGATGCTGAGAACTGCACAGAAGTGAAGCATCGCTGCAGCCATGAGATGTGTGGCTGCTCTAACTGAAATGCCATTAGGAACGTTGTTTCACAGGCTGAGCATCCCCCACGTCTATGTCATGCTTAATCAGGTTGATGCATGATGGTGTATCTGAGAAGAGAGACAAGTGTGTATTGAGCAACTTCTCCAGATTCGCCTGCTTAGTGTCTGACATATAATCCAACTAGATACTCAGTATTGTTGAGTCTCCCTTTAAGAATAAGCTCAGGTGGAACATCAAACTCTCCTGAAGGCTACTGACCTTACAGACTCCCCTGTGAGACTGCAAGTGGAAAATGAGTCATCTTTTACCTCAGAGGCAGAGTGACTTCAATAAGTTTACATGACACCACTGCACCTTCTACCGTCTCACTAATGTGTATACTAAATAGTCTCTGTCTGACAGCTAAAACTGGCTAGCTCATATGAACTGGTTTTTGTCCTTCACCTTGTCTTGTGTATATCTAAGATTTGTATTAGCAGAGGCATAGGCTATGGGCAGTGAACTGCAAAAGTCATTTACATAATTCAAGACATTGTCAGGTGGCTCAGCATTTTTTCGGGTTTCAGTATCTTGCTCAAGGACGCTTTGACATGCAGTGGGAGGAGCCGGGGATTGAACCAACAACCATCTGACTAGTGTAGATTATAAGCCATTAGGCAAAACTTCCTACAGCAGATGTCTATCTGACAGTGCTGTAGCTAAATTTAAGGAGGAGATTCCTTCAGTGTTTAATTCAATGCCATGTCTGAATATAACAGAGGACTCCTATAATAACCTTAGTCCCTCCCAAATGTATCATCTTGTCAACAGTGCTGCAGACTCACTGTGAACAACACTAAATTCTATTGCCCTTATAAAAAGGAAATAAATATTAAAACAAAAAGCGCAAAAATCTGAAAGGAAATGGCGGAAATGGACTTGTCTCAGAACTTGTATTGTTAGATCTTAGTGCTGCACTTGACACCATTGACGATCATATACTATTACAGAGACTTGAGCATCAAATTGGCGTTAAAGGAACCGCACTAAGCTTGTTTAAATCATATTTATCCGATCGTTCTCAGTACATGTTAACAATGAATCCTCCTTGCACACTAAAGTTAGTCATGGAGTTCCAAAAGGTTCTGTGCTTGGACCATTTTTTACCAATTTTATTCACCCTAAATATGCTTACCTTTAGCAACAGTTCAATTAAGGAATCACTCCATTAACTTTCATTGTTATGCAGATGACTACCAGTTATATCTATCCATCCAAGCCGTGCATGAAATTTTACATATAATTAGCTAAAATTACAATTCATGTCTTAAGGACATAAAAAACCTGGATGAGCTGCATTTTGGAAGTTATCTTTTGATCAGACATATGTCCTTTAACTCCCACATAAGGCTGAAACCTCTAGGACTGCCTTTTTTCATCACATATGTAATATTGCAAAAATCAGACACATGCAGAACAAACTTTAGCTTCATGCATTTGTTCTTCTAGGCTGGATTAACCTGAACTCCTTATTATCAGGGCTACCCCAATAGAGTCCCATTCTTTCAGCCTACCAAGCTCTCTCCGTGTGGAACCGCTCCAGTTTTGGTTCAGCGAGGCAGAACCAACCTCCTCCACATTTAAGAGAAGGGTCCCTTAAGACGTCCTCTCTTTGATAAAGCTTATAGTTAGGACCTGGGCTCAGGGGAAGTCCCTGAACCATAAACCGCAAGTTAATCATGAATCAGAATTAGAATCAAATCTTACTTTCGTTTACATTACTCCATAATGTTAATAACGACATACATTATATTAAGAATACAACTATAATATATACCGTATAATTTAAAAGTCACACTTTCAAATATGCAAGAAAATGGCACAGTGTAACAGTGGTCGCAGGCTTCCTCCTTCACAGAGGCCACATAATCAGGCACTGTTGGGTTTGCAGAGGAGGATGTACGACCGATGATCGATGTGCGGGATCTCTTCTCGAAGATGGATATGGAGTTCCAAACGGGCAGCAGTTCAGCAATCCTGGCCACAGGCTGTTCCCGCTCTCGGTACCATCCCAGTCCTCCGGTCGGTTGTATGGGAAGGCCAGAGACGGGTCCGGTAATGTTTCACCTGTTGCAGCCATGTCTCAGTGAACACAATCAGGACTGCACTCCGGTACTTGCGTTAATTGGCG
>NW_023339692.1:0-4563 GCF_004916995.1 Morone saxatilis
ACCTCATGTTCAGCTAATAGTAGGAGGATCCTGCGTTGGCGTCGGAGGCGACGTAGTTTCCACATGCTGTGAACTGAGCGGTAAATGAACGTGCAGAAAAATGTTTTTAAACAAAAGCCGGCATATATTTCTGGCGGGCTGGAAAATCGCGTTCACGTGTGTCGCGTTCGTCACCCGCTCTCAGTCGCCTCCGTCATTTCGGTAGAAAGTGTTTAACATAAGTGTTCCTTTTGGGAAAATACCTAACATTCGAGAAGTGGGCACTACGGCCAGTTAGTCGGTCCAGTGCACCATAAAGCAGTGTACTGCGAAAGTAGGCCCGGAATGAGACACCAGCCTGGGAGCCCTGCCTGAGCCCCCGTTTGTTGCATGCTACTGGCCAGCGTAAGAAAGTAGCAGTTAGCGGAGTTTGGGCAAGAACCAGTTGAGGACATCCAGAGGGGGAAACGGCAGTTAGCACCAAAATCATTGATAACGTTGTAATTTTTGCAACCTAACTAAAGTAGTTTAGTAATTGAACTAGTACACGGAGTTAGTAATGTATCTAATAATAACAAATAAAATTATATTATTTAATCAAAAGGGACCTGTGCTCTCCTTCAGTCCGCTGTTCATCCTGTAACACGTTCCGGACTTCCAAAATATAACTCAGAGTCCTGGCACGTGCAAAAGTTTGCAGACGACACGGCTATTGTGGGCTGTATGCAGGGGTGACCCAGGAGGAGGATACAAGGAAACTCTCCAGGACCTTTTCACAATGGTGTGATCCCAACCCACCTGCACCTCAACAGCCACCAAGGACGCAAGGAGATGGTGGTGCCTCCCCCAGAAGGCCCAGAGCTCCCACGGCCCCGGACAACCTGTGACCATCCAACTGTGACCGTGGTGGAGTTGGTACAGACTTACCAAATACGCTGGGAGTAGCACCCCCTGGGATTGAATAGGCTGGACTGGACCTGCCAGACACAGACGGCCCCTGTGCAGAAGAAGGTCCAGAGGGCGCGATTATGACCTTCCTCAGAAGGCCTGGCGTCCTTCAACATCACTGAAAAAACTGGCTGCAGATATTCTTATCAGTCTGTTGCTGGCGAGCGGCCCTCTTCTATCAGTAGTGTGCTGGGGGAGACAGCCATTAAGAAGAAGGAGGCGCCTCCCGTCTGGACCAAACGGTTGAGGAACGGCCGGGCTGCTGTGTTGGGCACGAGAGCTTGGACAGACTGACATCTGTGGCAGAGCAAGGGCGGCTGAACAGGCTCTCTGTCATCATGGACAATCACCTGGCAACCACTGCCACAGCACCATCCTACAGGCAGAGGAGCAGCTTCAAGCCGACCCAAGGCTGCTGTCAGCGTGTCCCTGTCCCCTGAAAGCACTGAAGGAAGGATCATGTCCTGCCCTCCGCCCCCCACATGAGGCTCTTCAACTCCCACCTCAGGGGAGAAAACCTCTAAACTTCCAGATATGTCCGGCCCTTTAGTTAACTATACCCCCTGACGGCAGACTGACACAGTGGCCACCCCTGCATTATGTGACCGACTGACGACACTACCTTATGGCACCTTAGCCACTGGCATTATGACCCATGCACCTTAGGAGCCAACTAGCCCCCCAATTGCTCGTGTTATTTGGCTATTTATTCTACCTTTATTCCTATTAGTTCTTCTAAGAATTGAGCCCTCCTCGATTGTTATATTTTATTTTATTATGTATTATTATTATCTATTATTATCAGTTTGTGGATACTGCTGGAGAACTGTGAATTTCCCCCTTGGGGGATGAATAAAGTATACTATCTAGTCTACTCCTATCTATCTAACTATCTAATTATCTACTAAGAAGACAAATGATATGACAAAAATTATTTTATTAATGACACACATCTTGACAGGCAAAAAAAACTACAACACAATATATACAAAACAAATATATAAGAATAATGAATTAAATCAACAAATTAAATAACAAACTTGTCAAACCATATTTAAGAGCCCCAACAAACACCAAAATTCGTCCATTGTCCAGGCTCCTCCCAGCCGACACAAATTGGTGGTGAACCACCTTGGTTGCAGCCTGGACCCGCGGCACAAACCAATCGCTCCCCGAGCAGACACCCCCGGAAGGGTCAGGTTCCGCCACTGGCCCACTCCCAGCGAATCTTCCCATTGCGTTGCTGGTGGTGTGACATACTCATAGAAAAATATATTTAAGAACATGTTTGAAATTCCATGTGGATGCAGCCACAAAGACTGTTAATGTTAATGATACAAATACCAGTGGACTGCCGTGGGTCGCAGCAGACGGCTGGGAGGAGCTGGACAATGGCGCCAGCTGCTGTCTGCAGGAACCTGTATGAAGAAGATGACGTGTTGTTAACTCCCCCATCATCATTCCTAATATACACCAGCATCCTTAGGACATTGCTTGTTTTTATAAATGATATAGAAAGTGATTTACATTGGAGGGAGAAGGAAAGAAGATCTGGACGCCTCCGGCCGAAGGGCCAGATGTTGAATGGCTCCATCATCATTATTTTCAACAAAATCCATAATTTTGGTATTACAACAAAATTATTTGCCCCAAAGCTGTATTAAAATTGGCAGAGGAAATAATAAAAAAAACATGTGCTTTAGCCATCAAAACCAGTAGCCCAGCCCCCAGGAGCAGGGCAGGCCAGGTGGGATGTTTCTGCTGGGCCCCAGGCAGCCGGTGACCCGTGGGAGTAGGCACTAGAGGGCGAGCCGGTGTTGGGGGACCGGCGATGGAAAGGCCGGAGCTTGGGAATAAAAAGCAGGGTCCCCAATATGGCAGTGGGGATTCAGTGATTTCGAGGCAATACACCCGGAGGAGTTATTAGAAGTTTTACGGTAATTTATTTAATGATGGCGTTTGGGCAGATTGTAATTTAAAAAATTAAACCTCCCCGTAGAAGAACAAATCCTCCTGGCTTCAAAAGTGGTGAATGTGTGTTGTCTCTCTCGCAAATCTGCTGCAGTATCTCTCCCTCAGCGTTTGTGCGTACACCAAAACAGGCTCCCGTCTCTTCTCTCCTGTTCTTGTGGCAAGACCCTTTTATCTATCACAGATAAAATATTAAAGAAACAGTTTCTTGTATGAATGTTTCATTAGACCTATGTATATCTGATGCGAACCATTGACAAGACATTAATCTCCTCATTTTATAAAAAGTTTCAATGCTAATAACGCAACACAGAAAGCTATTTCAATTCTTTTTATAAACTGTATTTATTATTTTTTTTCATTTCAAGGAGTTTCCTTCCTGCTCCCACTCCCCCTCCTCGCTGGTAGGCTGGCTGGTCTGGGCTGGCCCGGCTCACCACCTGGCCTGTCTGCTCTGCGGACACCAGATAAAAATAAATCTTAATTTTGTCCAGTCCAGTTGATCGCAACGTAAGACGCCCAAAAATATAGTTAAACTCAACTCCAACAAGCAGACTAGTGATCAGTTGATGTTATCTATTATATATTATCACACAAACACACATTCATCTGTAGCCTGAAACGCACAAAACACCCAACACTTAGCCGACAGGAAAGGCCGCAGCCCCAATTCCAAGGTCTCCGCAGCTTGCCTGGCTGGCTTGTGCAGCTGCTGGGTGGCCCCTCCAGCTGCCTTGGTGGTCCCCTCCCCAAGCTTGCTGGGTGGACCTCCTCCAGCTTTCCCCGCCTTCACCATATCCCACCTGCCAGCCTGGAACAGGCCATCCAGCTGGCGAGAACTGGGCGGATGAGGCCACCCCCCACTGGGCCTGGCTTGGACGCGTGGAGGACCTGTCTGTAACAGAGGCAGGTCTTTGGACCCTCCCCAATGTCCCATACACGCGTACCTGTAAAGTAAACAAACAACCAATGTACATATCGAAGCATATCATGATTTGATATCATGCATATATGCATAGGGTGGCCCATTCGTCCCGGGCTGTTAGGCCCGGACAGTCAAGCTTTTAAAGCGCCTATCCGGCTGCAGGCCCTTTAAGCCTGACCCTCCCATTTGTCCCCTCCTTTTGAGAAAATAACAAAAGTCCCACCTTTTGACACATTACCTTGTAAGTTTAATAGTTATTCCCGGCCTAAAACCTGTGTCTCAAAATAAGGCATTTCATTGGTTACAACATTTTTCTGTCTTGACCTGTCCAACACCATGGCTCAATTTAACCATATTCAAATGAGCCATGTGTTGATGCCACCAACACTCCTCCTCCCCCCACCCTCCAGTTTGCTACCACCCGAGGCAAATCCTAGCTCTCAGGCGACAAAGAAAACGTAAAGTTTAACTGCTTGTTTGGACTGAAAGTTTCTGAAAATGCTCCCTACCAGAAGGTGCTGTATTTTTTTTACCCCCTTTATCTATGCCAGAATAAAAAACATTAAAACTGTTTTTCCTGTATGTTTTTTAGACCGATGTAATCTGAATTGGAAGGGTAACGGTTGTTTGGTGTCCCTGTGTATGCAAAAGTGTCGCTCCCCTTTTTGACTGTGAAGGAAATGGTCAACCCCCTAATTGCAATCGTACATCCAGGAGCAGACAGGAATGCTGTGTTAATT
>NW_023339692.1:4588-7735 GCF_004916995.1 Morone saxatilis
CGTTGTCTATTGTGGCTGGGTTGATGTTGAGTGTAAAGATCACATAGTGACGAGAGCATCGGTGGTAACATGTTTCAAGGCACAAAGGGCATACACTGGTTGTGGAAGTGCTTATGCTGGATAGTCTGTTGTAATTGGTTTATCGCCACTTTTGGAGCCACACAAGAAGTACTGATGGATAGAATTAAGTAACAAGCAGCTTGATGTTGGTCGCGGTGCTGCAGGCGGCGAACATGTACTAGAGGCATGAAAGAACAGGTGTTAGTAATATAGCTAATAATAATTGTGGAAGTAAAAGTGCAAGAAAGACTGTATGGTGAAACCTGCGTGTGAGTGTGTGATACTTTAGTTTATCTCATCCAACTTAACGCTAAGAACTAGCTCCTGAGTTCCGTTCTTGAAAAGGTAAAGTAGATCTGGACCTTAAGATCGCTGGGGCTGGTGTAGCCTCCTGCTGTGTGCTGCAATGTTCGTGCGGAGTATAGCGACATTAGTAAAAAATTACCATAACGCTCATGTTTCACGCTAATAGTAGGAGACCAATGCGTTGGCGTCGGGAGGCAACGTAGTTTCCACATGCTGTGAACTGAGCGGGTAAGAATGAACGTGCAAGAAAAAAGTTTTTAGAACAAAAAGCCGGCATATATTTTCTGGCGGGCTGGAGAGGAATGGCGCGTTCAGCGTGTGTCCCGGCTTCTGGCAGCCGCTCCGTCGCCTCTCGTCATATTCGGTAGAAGTGTTTTAACATAAGTGTTCCTTTTGGGACAAATACCTTAGACATTCGAGAAGTTGGGCACTACGGCCAGTTAGTCGGTCCAGTGGCACATACGAGGCATTAGCTGGACGGAAGGTAGGCCGAAGTGTAGGCGGAATGAGACACAGCCTATGTGAATGATTTTTAAAAATGTGTCCACCAATGTTTTTTGGTTTTTTTTTTACACAATGTTGTTTACAGCGTAGGAGGTATCATGCTTTTCCTCTCCATGGCACAAATAAAAAGCTCTTTCAAGCTGAGCCGATTTATCAAATGAAACTTTATATCGTTCTTATCCACTGCTATGCTACACTGAAGGGTAGGATGGCTAAACTACACTGCTAAATATGAATAGCCTTAACTATGTTTATTTGTACAACATATTCCATCAACAATATTACCGATGTAGTCTAACCTTCAGTCACAAGTCCACTGCTGGTCAAATCACAATTGAGAATATGCCCAAATTCTTGAAAGAATTTATTTGTAAATAAAATTATACTCGAAAAAATGTCTTTTGTATATCATTCGCTCAGCCACAGGTCCTTTAACACTGTCTCAACTGTCTGAATTTGCCGACTCAACTGAACTCAACGTGGAGAAAAAAGTCATCAAGCAAATGTCATTAAATTATTACAACTTGACTTTTGTTTTGAACCAATTAACGCAGAAATGTTAGTTTAAATTACGCACAATATTAAGTTGACGTAATTACCAACATTATTATATCAACACAACTCATAATTATTTTTGCAGCTTAAAAAGTCAATCTAAATCAATATATTAGAATTTCTAACTTGCAATCATGCATTTAATTAAGTGGTGATAATAGTTCCAATGAGTTACTTTTTACAGTGTACGTTTTGGCTACATACAAATTATAAATAAGTTTATGCTGCATAAAAATTATAATAAAAAATAAATTATATTAAAATCCACTGTAGCTTTTGTTCAGTTAGAAAGTCATGGCCTTCATTCTGAAATGAATTTTCACAGGTAATTGTAATCAGCCACTACATGTCAGTGACAATCTAGTGATGCTCCTAAAATGCATACCGCACCTTTGCTAAATATCTAGAGCAATTTATATTTGCATCTATTATACATTTGTACAACAATGATCTTAAAATGAAAAGTCAAACTGTACACCTGAATAGAAACTACTGTATACAATACAGCTAAACGGCATTGTTGCTGCCATTTAAAGAGGCATTCCCAAAAATATATCCTGTGTCATTATTGTATCATAACAATGTGGTCAAAGTGCCTCCTTGCCTGCAGCCATGATACCAATAACTGGGAGTAAGCGGGCCAAACAATCCTACAGATTATACCTGTGCTGTCCATCTATTGCAGAAAGCCGCAGATCCTGAGCTCAAACGCTCCGTTCAGATTTTGCTCCCCTTCCTATGTAAGAAGCTGATTAATTTGCATAGTACTGCCTCCGCTCTGACTGACCACCACCCACGGAGGAGAGTTGTGTGAACTAACAGTGTGAACTTCACTTCTTTCTTGTTTATTGTGTAGGTAAGCCTGCTGGACTTGGCATTAACATGCTGTGTGGCTAATGTGGTTAACACTGTAGTCACAATGTTTGACTTTCTGTTATAATATGAGGGACAGTCAGAAGCTGTGTGACTGTTAAGCCTCAGTAGAAGCCAACAGTATACCAGGAGTAGTAGGTTGTAGGTCTTCTCCACTCAGGTGTATGTGTTTTGCTGTATGTAAATTCACTTGATTGACGTGCACCGGAGGTAAAGACAAAGATGTGTAAGGCAGGAATGGTCAAACCGCAGCAATTTATTTGTTTAGTAAGGCTGTGTAACTTTGATTAGCACAGAGAAGCTGTAGTGGCTCGCTGCTGTGCTTGTCAAACCCTGACATATAAGCCGTTCGTTAATGCGTTAATGCAGTTACAATAATGGTGTTACTGACGAGTATCACTCAGTCTGATGTCGGACTTTATGTTGTAATATCGAGAGAGAATCACAAACTGTGTAACTTTCTACTGACGTGCTAACCTTAGCTCACGTAGCTTTAGCTTTGTCTTTATACTGAAGCTCTTCCAGTGCAATGTAAGTTCACTTGATAAGGGTTAGGGTTAGGGTTAGTGAAAGTGATAAGAGAAATGGAGAAACTGCAGGAATTAATTTGTTTGGTAAGATTCTGTAACTTTGATTAGCACAAAGCAGCTGTAGCTTGCTAGGCAGTGTGGGTGATCTCTGCAGCAGGTTACTATAGTTATTAATGTAAGGGTTATCCGTTTTAGCTCTTGTCTCTTTAAGGCCCCCCTCCCGAAAAACCCAGTCTGCTCTGATTGGTCAGCATATGACGCTCCGGCCCCTCCCACTTCCGCCTCAGCGTTGCCGGTGTTTTAGCATGTAGCTCCTCAC
>NW_023339693.1:0-2051 GCF_004916995.1 Morone saxatilis
CTTGCCTCCTTTGCCAGCATGTCCCTCAACTTCAATGTCTCCTCCTGCTTTTCCTTTGGGAAGAGAAATATCCATGTCTGGCATTTCAATCCTCCCTCCCTTGAAGTCTGGGCCTTTTATTTTGACATCGCCCTCTGGGAGATTAACTTTTGGCAACGAGACATCAAATTTTGGCATTTTAAATTTGCCTCCTTTTACATCAGGGCCTTCAACATTTAAGTCACCCTCAACTTTTCCTTTTGGAAGTGAAATGTCACCTTTAAGTTCAGGTCTTTGGATATCAACATCAACTCCCTTTGCTTTTATTTTAGGAAGAGAGATATCAAACGATGGCATATGAAACTTTCCTCCTTTACCACTGTGCCCATCAATGTCAATATCTCCCTTCACTTTTCCTTTTGGGAGTGAAATATCAACTGTTGGCATTTCCACATTGCCCTCTGGCAGATTCATCTTTGGAAGTGAAGCGTCAAATTTGGGCATTTTGAATTTCCCTCCTTTTACCTCAGGACCCTCAATGCTGAGGTCGGCATCAGCTTTTCCTTTAGGAAGTGAAATGTCAACAGCCGGCAAGTTAAACTTTCCCCCTTTAACTTCAGGACCCTGGAGGCTAACATCTATCTCTGGAGACTTAATTTTAGGGAGTGACATGTCACCTTTGACTTCAGGTCCTTCAATATCAACATCAACTCCCTTTGCTTTGATTTTAGGAAGAGAGATATCAAGTGAGGGCATGTGAAACTTTCCTCCTTTACCACTGTGCCCATCAATGTCAACATCTCCCTTTACCTTTCCTTTTGGAAGAGAAATATCAACACTTGGCATTTCAATTTTTCCTTTCATATCTGGTCCTTCCACACTGGCATCAACCTTCGGGAGACTGACTTTTGGCAAGGAAACATCAAATTTCGGCATTTTAAATTTCCCTCCTTTCACCTCAGGTCCTTCAACATTTATGTCACCCTCAACTTTACCTTTGGGAAGTGAAATGTCAACAGTCGGGATGTTGACTTTTCCTCCTTTTATATCAGGACCCTCAAGGCTGACATCTACATCGGGAGATTTTACTTTGGGCAGAGAAACATCAAGTGATGGCATGTTTAGCTTTCCACCTTTAACGTCAGGGCCTTCAATATTTATCTCTGGTCCCTTAGCTTTCATTTTTTAGGGAAGAGAATATCAAGGGAGGGCATTATTTGGAACTTGCTCCTTTGCCAGCATGTCCTTCAATTTCAATGTCTCCTCCTGTTTTTCCTTTGGGAAGAGAAATATCAATGTCTGGCATTTCAATCTTCCCTCCCTTGAAGTCTGGGCCTTTTATTTTCATATCGCCCTCTGGGAGATTCACTTTTGGCAATGAGACATCAAATTTTGGCATTTTAAATTTGCCTCCTTTTACATTAGGGCCTTCAACATTTAGGTCACCCTCAACTTTTCCTTTTGGAAGTGAAATGTCACCTTTGACTTCAGGTCCTTGAATATCAACATCAACTCCCTTTGCTTTCATTTTAGGAAGAGAGATATCAAACGATGGCATATGAAACTTGCCTCCTTTACCACTGTGCCCATCAATGTCAATATCCACGTCTGCTTTTCCTTTTGGAAGAGAAATATCAAGACTTGGCATTTCAATTTTTCCTTTCATATCTGGTCCTTCCACATTGGCATCAACCTTCGGGAGACTGACTTTTGGTAAGGAAACATCAAATTTCGGCATTTTGAATTTCCCTCCTTTCACCTCAGGGCCTTCAACATTTATATCACCCTCAACTTTTCCTTTGGGAAGGGAAATGTCAACAGTCGGGATGTTGACTTTTCTTCCTTTTATATCAGGACCCTCAAGGCTGACATCTACATCAGGAGATTTTACTTTGGGCAGAGAAACATCAAGTGATGGCATGTTTAGCTTTCCACCTTTAACGTCAGGGCCTTCAATATTTATCTCTGGTCCCTTAGCTTTCATTTTAGGAAGAGAGATATCAAGTGAGGGCATATGGAACTTGCCTCCTTTGCCAGCATGTCCTTCAATTTCAATTTCTCCTCCTGCTTTT
>NW_023339694.1:0-2886 GCF_004916995.1 Morone saxatilis
TTGAACATTAAAACATCTAAACCTATTGTAGTAGAGCCACAAAATACAATTATGAACCTGAAAAGGGGCATAATATGTCTCCTTTGACGTTAGCCCTCTGACTTGTAGTGAATAATATATATATATATATATATGTATATATTTACAATATATTTATATATAAAATACTACAGGTATACAGTATTGATGGTTGTTATGTTAAAATGTGATATGTGATATATTATGTGATAAAAACATTAACACCACTTCTTGTCCAGCAATGTTAACTGCAGCTGACCTCTGACCTCTGTCTGCAGGCTCTGGGTCTGAGTGTAGCCGGATGTGCAGTCTGGATCCTGTTTGGCACAGGAAGCCTTCTCATCGTCCTCCCATCAGGTGACACTGCTGCTCTGTATCTTACTGTTAAAGCACCAGTATAACATTCACAAATAATGTAGCCTAGCTTAGCACAAAGCCTGGAAGCACAAGTGATCAGATCAGAGTAAGCTGATGTCTGAGTAAGTGGTTACACCATCCAGAGAATGAATGTGTTAGTATGTAAAGTCCCCAGAAGTGACATAAGTAAACGTGTGTGTATGTGTGCAGATGAGCTGCGCACTGTGGGGGCGGGGCTGTTGCTGATTGGTGGAGTGGTGCTGCTGGTCGCTCTCATTGGATGTTTGGGAGCTGCTGGAGAGAAAAAAATCCTGCTGCTGATGGTGAGTTACAGATGGAAGCACATCAAAATTATTACATTTGAATTATGTATTATTTATTAAAAAGTCAAAAATATGCAAATTATTTTATCTCATAATAATTCATTTTTATGTTTAAAAAATAAAATGGGTGGAGATAGTTAGACAGCGTCATACAACCTCTGAGCTTGCAGACAGGAAGTGAAGCTGATGCTGCGTTCAGGTCATGTGGGACTTTCTGTAATCACCAGTAAATGACTTGTTGAAAGCGTTTTTCTGACATGGAGCTAAACTGTCCAAATAAAACCTAACAAACATGGACGCCTCACATTTCTCCCTCCCTCATGAACCCTGCTCTGCTCTTCCTCCTCAGTACATGGGCTTCCTCATTGTCCTGGTCCTGGGTCAGCTGTTCGTCACATTTCTGCTGCTTGTAAGCAAAGACAAGGTGAGTCTTTTATTTTGGTGGATTTTGCCATCAGACAGATGTTTGTTAAAATATTGTGTACAGGCCTAAAGTTTCTGATTTCACCGCAGCTTTTCTAAAACACAGTTTTTTTGTATAATTCATTCAAAGGCAACTTGTTCCACAAAACTGAAGGTGTGATGCCTGTCATGTTTCTAACGTGTGATGCGTGTCGTGTTTGTAACGTGTGATGCGTGTCGTGTTTCTAACGTGTGGTTGTGTGTCGTGTTTCTAACGTGTGATGCATGCTGTGATCAGATTGAACGGACTCTGGAGGACAAAGTGGATCAGATCATCCTTCAGTACAGAGGAAGCAGTGATAGTCTGGACAGATTCATGGACGATGCACATCGATATGTGAGTCACTCTCCTGTCAGAAGGGGTTGCTGGTCTTATTCCCACTGATAAAATGTTACTGCTCATTAATGTGTGTAACTTTGTGCTCGATCTCAAACTAAGTAACTGATTGACAGATTTTGATTAATTAACAGGGGGCATGCTGTGGCATAATCGGCCCTGCCGATTGGCTGAAGAACTCTTTTATCAAGAGTCTGAACCTGACCAATCCAGATGTACTCCCTTGTTCCTGTTTCAGCTCGTATCGTCCCAGCTTTAACTCTCCCTGGTGCTCCGAGCTGCTCAACTTCACCGCCCCAGTGTACGGACGAGGAAACATCTCGTATGAGCAGGTAATACAGTTCTCACACAGAGTGCATAGTCACTGTTTATCTATAGAACATCTTATTTTTATTACGTTATTTATCTTGTGTTTATTATTTTGTTCTGTTTGCTTATGTTCTGTTTGTTGTGTATGTTCTGTTTGTGTTCTGTATCATGTTTGATGTGTGTTGCAGGGCTGTAAAGAGAAGCTCAGTGATTGGCTGCAGGAAAACGCTCTGACGATCGTCGGCATGGATGTCGGTCTCATGTTAATCCAGGTAATAAAAGCTATCTTTCTAGGACAGGAACCAGTAGGAACATATACACAGATACATCCTGATTCCTGTTCTGTCCAACTGTGGCAGTATCTCTTCTCCATCATGTTTTTAAAACACTAGAATTTGCTCATTCTGTTTCTTCGCCATCAGTTCAGCTGTTGCTGTCCTTAACTCCATTGCTCTCTAGGTGGTTCAGTTTGTCATCATGGTGTACCTGTACCGCGCGTTTGGCAGAAAAGCCGCTTTCAAAAGACCTCTTGCCGACCCTGACCACGCCCACCTTGACCACACCCCTGAAGATGAGCTGGACTATGGAGAGCAGAACTACGCCTACATAGAGCCTGATGATGGCTACATAGACCCCATCCACCCAGAACATCACCATGACTACCTAAACCCTGTAGACCCCGCCCACCTGGCTTATCACCATGACAACCAACACTGAAATCATTGCACCTCAAGCCAGCCTGGGACATAGTTCTTCATTATCTACACTACAAATAATGACAATGTCTGTATTTATATGGTTGTAACTGAAACCCCAGATGTTAAAGGAATTGAACTAAAACATTTTGTTAAATAAAGTGGTGGTTTGTTGGATTGTTTTATAATTAGTCTGGGATTGATTGTTTTAGAGCCAGTGAGCATGTGATCGTGGAGGACCGCCAAAATAAAAAATAAATAACTAAATAAATGAACAAATGTAATTAAATTAGAAAGTAAAAAAGGGGAATTAATGCAAAGATAAATAAATACTGAAGCAAATTAAAACAGAAATATCCATTTATTCAATTCAATTCAGTTTTAT
>NW_023339695.1:0-1588 GCF_004916995.1 Morone saxatilis
CAAAAATGTGAAATTATCTGTTCCCTTACTGTATCATTCATGAAAGCAGGTAATCAGTTATTGTATTGGCTGAAAGAAATCCATATCATTCATCCCTAATAATTATTTTTAGTATATAATGCAGAAAATGCTTGTGGTAATATACTGGTGTCACTCAAAGTGCAAAGTTCTCTCTTTATATCACTGTTTAAAAGCATAACCAGTAAGCAGACTGAAGCAGCTCACAGAGTCGTCAACTAGAATTGGTTGGTAGTGTATATGTTCAATTGTTTAACATATTTAAAAGAATATTTAACTGAAATATTTGTTTAAGAAAGCTGCCATCTGAGTACCTTTGCAGAGTTGGTGCGCAATCCACATTGAAAGGGTCTATTTTCATTCCAGGTCAAAAATTCAAATACATATCTGTACACGTAGAATTTTCGCCCTCAAAAATCTGCTTGGTCAGACTCTTATATGCAATTGTAACAGTACAGTATAGTAACATGTCACATAAGCTATTATATGTTCAGTATGGGTATTTGCATATTCTGGGTGGCTGTGCCTTCTAAAGTTCTACTGACCATACATTGCTATCAAAAAATGTTGCTAGCATAAATAGCTCACTCTTGGCCTTGATAGAATAAAAACTACTTATACCATATACTATGGGTGCACAAAAACTGTACATTATTAACAGTAAGACATTATTTTAATGTTATCAAATATGCATATTAAGCCTGTGATGATATGCTATACTCACCAGCCTGTCGTTTCCTGAGTGTGACATAAGGCAGTAGGTCGTGACGGGTGATAATCCTTAGAAGCTGGAGAACGTGTCGGAAGTTGGTCTCATCACAGCGACCCTGGCGCTCTAGGGCCAGCAGGAAATCCCTTCCACTCCTGATGCCACCACGCTCGTACTCGTCAATCACGTCGACAAACAGGAATGACAGTACCCTGACATCCCGATGCGTCAGCTGGGCTCCGACTATGTCGAACATGCGGTGGAGTGAGTACAGCCCGTGTGAGTTATCTACTGCTTCCTCAGGCCACGGCTCGAAGCCCCGATCTCTTCTAGACGAGCTGGAGTTGGCGCAGGAGGCAGAAACGTTCCTGTTGGACACCTCCCCGCTGGTTGCTGCCACACCGGAGCAGCCCGGCCTGCCCGTCAGAGCTCTGTGGTCCAAAGACCCGGCAGTTGCACCGCTCTGACTTGAGTCCAGCTGATTAGCCTGAATGTGGGGCCGTGCCTGCTGAGCAGAGGAGTTCTGGGCGAGGTGGGGAGGAATGACAGCATTGGGGAGCTGTGGCTGCTGTGATGTCATCTCAGGGCCCGATGGTGATGAGGGATGCGCAAATCCCTGCAACTCCTCCTGTCTTCGCCTGCTCCAACTGATGAGCTGTGTACAGAGAGTGGGGGATCACATATAATGGTTCAATCATTTAAGAGCAAGCTTCAGTGAACAACATTATTTTCCAATATTCAATTACATGATAGAACTCCAAAGTCAGGCAGGGTTTCCCAAAGATTATTGATCTTGCATTGATTAATGATTTAGTAGTATATAGTGATATAGTGGAGGCAGCCACACTGATAAGGCTGCCT
>NW_023339695.1:1682-2230 GCF_004916995.1 Morone saxatilis
TACACACAAGCCTTTACTTTATAAAGAGTGGCCTGTATGAGACCATACACTGTACATAGACTTGTACGTACGTGCATAGGACCAAGATGTTCTCATGCCATGACATTAATTAATTCATCTTTGAGTTGAGCACTCCAAAGCGCAGCTAGATTTAGACTAAACCACTGGGGGAGCTTAAACTGCAGATTCTGAGGGCACAGCAAGCGATTCAAGACACCACACGATTGTTGTTCCAGACAACAGCTGTGTAAACTCTTCTCAAACATAAACTACAGCTGAGCTAATGCCAGTGCAGCCCTGACGTAGCCTTGATGAAGCTGTCCAACATGTCACATATCAACAACACAGCTACACTGCCTTGTTCCTTTTCCTGCATGTTCTATTCACATGTTAAACCTAGCCTAAACATATTGCTGATATCTGTCTAATAATGATAATAGGCCTTTTCACAGTAAACATTTTAATCTCCAGAGTGCACAGCTGTTAATAATAAAATGAATGCTTTAGTGTCAGGGCCCCAGAACATCCAAGATGGCGGCGCGTACACA
>NW_023339695.1:2251-5797 GCF_004916995.1 Morone saxatilis
GTCCGAGAGGACTGAAATTTCATCTGTGCTGTATGTCGTGCATGTATAGCATACTTGACAATAAAGTTGAATTGACTACTGTGCATGCTGGCACACAGTCACAATATCATGGCTTACAGGGACAATTGAGCTGAAGGGAGCCTCGTCATTGTAATAATTTTAACACACAGTCTAAATGTGTGTGGTCAGAATAGGGATGGGAATTGATAAGAATTTATTGATAAAAAAACAGTATTGATTCTTCTTATCAGTCTGATTCTACTTCTTAATCACATTTTATTGTGTGTAAAAATGGCCTACATAGGTTTTCAGCATCAACGCAACTGTTTTATCTCTGAATCTGAACAGTGAGGAAACAGAGTATGGCTGATTTGGCTGTTCAATACAAAGGTTTGACTAATTGTTCCTCTTTTTTCTGTTATTTTTTCAGTTCAACTGCAACAGTTCCAAACGGAGCTCCATCAGTCTCACTTTTTAACATTCTTTTTTGTCATGTGTGTAAAAATGTGCGTCCTGTTTACAGTTCAATTTTGAAACCCTAAGCACGGGGTGCGTCTGCAGCCAAAGAGTCCTTCCATGGACGGCTTTAGAGGAGGTTGAACCACCGTCTGCAGCCGCAGTCCTGCACCACACTGCCTTCCGTTAAGTATCACTCCTCTCCGCTTCCATCACAGTTATATTAGTTTTGTGGTCATATTGAGGCTCGGTTTGTAAAGTTTACAGCCTGCCATGCTGTCACTCGTTGAACAATGACACAGCTAAAAAACAAAAGTCGCCTGAGGATGACTCAAGACAAGTTTTCGGGGGCTTCCCTAAAAAAATATCATAGTAGAATTATAGCAGCTTAGACACTGACGTATGGCCAATAAAATCTAAGTCTTATTGGCTCTATGGTTTCACTTCTGGGCTATGTGGCTGTTTGGTTGAGGGACTGTTCAATAATGGAACAATCCTTTGCTTATTATCAAAACAAACATCTCTGATTGGTTGTTTTCATTCAGCCCGATGGATTACTGCAAATGCCATTAGGAGCACTAGGAGGAGCCAGAGGAAGGTAATTATTTTTTACAGATTATCTGTCTGTGTACTACTGTCAGAAAATAGTGAAAATTCCATTAACTAACGTTATTTACAGAAGAGCTCCAAAATAATAAACATGCGTGACATAAATATAATTAGTGAGGTAGAAATAAGTCAGGCGTGGATATATTTACGTTAACTTTAGTTATAAGCAACGGGTGACTTTCACTTTATGAACACCACATCTACGGTGTTTATGGAGCACACACGGTGAAAAATGCACTTATGAACACAGGAAATCACCATAACCACCATAAGACGGTTTGGACTAACGGACAGTTACCATAACGCTAGCTACGGCTAATTTAGCTAACTAAAAGTGGAGTTTATGTAACGTTAAAAACAAGAGCAACGTAAGAACACTACCACTGAAATCACTCACAGTAGACTATCGGTAGTTAGCTAGTAAGCTAACGGTAGTTATCTGAGGTTAAAAACAGATGCAAGATGTTGACGTGGGGCCGCTAAACAACCAGACGGGGAACTGGCATATTATTCCCGTTACACGGTTAGCGACTGAAGAGCCAGTCAAGAGTTTGCTACGGTACCGTAAACGTGCGCATAATAAAACCGCTATCCGCTTCATTTGCGTCTTGGTTTGTTGTGACTCCTGATCGCTAGCCTTAAGTAGTGCAGGTTTGCTGTCAACGTAAACTAACGCACGTCAAACCAAGTGAGACTGACAGTGAAAACAAGTAATTGCATTATGTAACAATAACTCTACATTACCTCCCGTCTCGTTGGATATTCTTGACGAGTCCGACACTATCACAGTTCGGTAGACAGCTAACGCGAAGTTAGCTTCCAGTGTGTGATGGCACAGCAAAGCTTCTTCCAGGACGGAAACACGGCTCCGTTTAACCGTGTTACCGGACTGCACGATGAGTCTTTAACGAATGTGTTTCCGGTCTCTTGCTGGGCAGCACGGATTCTTTCATTCCACAAATAAAAGTTGGTTTAATGCTTTTGGTCCTCAAACACACATCATGGAGAAAATAAGCAGACAATTTTCGTTCTTCAGCTAAAATGAAAGAACTTCCAGTTCACGGTACAGTTCAGTTCCGGTGTTGTTGCGAGTTGTCCCCACTTTTTCTTCTGTCGATGCTCGCGGCAGGCAGGACGCAGCAAAGGCGTTTTGCTGCCCCCTACAGGTCATTCCATTGAATTACTAATATTCTTGCATTGAGTGTGAATCCTTGCATGGATAATATTTATTACAGTTTATGTTATACCACCATGAGCCGCGATGAGTATTGACTTAAAATAATGATCTGTAACTCCACTTTCTGCCAGTTGAGCTTACATGAAGCTTCTCTCTGTTTGATAATTGGTGCATTCCATTAAAACGTGACTCCTAGTTTCTGCCTGCCCACAGATACATTTTCCATCCAGGTGCTTACCAACCAGTGCCAGCCCATTCTTATACATATATATATATATATGTTTGGGGGTGTGGGGTTGCGGCTTTTTGCCTTTATTGGATAGAACAGCTGAAATTAGACAGGAAAGAGGGAGAAAGAGACAATGGTTAGCCTGGCCACTACCAAACTGTCCCTCCTGCCAAATTTCCTATAAATAATAGGCGTTTCAATGACGGCTGTATTGAAAAAGAAAACCTGCCCCTGTTTACCACCACCGCCATAACTTTGCTGTTCCTTGTTGTATTAAACTCAACTAAACTAAACAAAAACAACCAATCAGAGCAGAGAAAGATAGCTGATTCTTGAGTCTCTTTTCTTTCTCACTGGGAATGAAACTATCTTCAAGCCACCAGCCCAAAGCGTCTTTCTATCTTCATGCCAAATTATTCTTACAGAGACTTGATGCATCAAAATTGGCATTAAAGGAACCGCCTAAGCTGGGTAATCATATATAGATCTGGTTCGCAGTTTGTACATGTAACCGATGAATCTTCAATAAATACACATTTAATACCATGGAGTTACAAAGGTTCTTTATCTTGGAACCAATCTATTTACTTTATATATATGCTCCCTTTAGAAAATTTTAATTAGGGAATCACTCATTATCTTCACTTTTATGCAGAGATATTGCAGTTATATCTTCAAAATCAAGCCCGATGAATGTAATCCCAATTTCTTAAATACAACATGTCAAGGAACATTAAAATCCTGATGAGCAGCAATTTTCTGATGATGTTTCTAGATGGCCTCTACCTGCCTCTAGCACCACTGTCAGGGAAATCTTGGGAGTTATCTTTGATTTCAGGATTTGTCATTTACTCTGGCCCTCCTCTGCTCCTAATGGTATTTACAAGATATCTCACCGGGCCCCTGAATGAAAACACCAATCAGAGCCAAGGATTCTGATTCTGATTCTGATTCATGTTCTACTTCATGTTCTCATTAAGTTAATAATGACCTTTTGATTGCTTCCAACAATGGACTTGTCTCTGTACTTGTATTATTAGATCTTAGTGCTGCATTTGACACCATTGATCATAAT
>NW_023339696.1:0-3420 GCF_004916995.1 Morone saxatilis
AATGGTCCACTTCCTTTTTTGACGTAAAATCTACAGGAAGTGCTAATTTTATAGCGTGCTTATTTTTTGAAATATCAAAATTGTTTGAATGACTTTTTTGACAGGACGGTCCCCTAGATGCTACGTGAAAAATGTCGTGCGAATCTGACAAACAACAAATACCAAATCATACCAAATCCAAATCATACAAAATGTTGCTTTAAGGGTTAAAATGAAGTGTGAAGTTATCATGACGTCACCCATTGATATGTGGAGAACCGTTTTGAAGTCTTGAGTTTAGCATTATGGCAGACGCCATGACAGTTTTTTGGAGCCAGCGGCGATGACGTACTGCAAGTTGAGCTGCTCTGATTGGCTGTGTTAGTTTTGACTCGCCTGTAGCAGGAAACATTGGCGGCTCACCTGGCTTTCTGAGATAATAATTCAAGTCAGAAGTATGGTGATTTCCCCACATCAAGTTACAGAATACAGAAAATGGCCAATGAGAGAGGAGGCCTAGTGTAAAAAAAAAAAGACAAAAAAGAGGGGAAACACAAAGAATATAGATAACGAAGGCCCAGAAAATAACAAAGAAATTAAAGTAGGGAGACCATGAGAAAAAGAAATACTTTATGTCTATGCAAGGCCAGTGGGAGGAAGTAGGGATGTGATTTGTTCTCCCACTAATAAGAGATATATTTAACTTTATATACGTCCACTCCAAATTTCTCTATAAAGCCACGATTAAAAGAATAGACAGGGTAAAGTTATTTCAACTTAGACACCACACCATGAAATGCATTAAATGCTAGTGCTTGTCTAAATAATTCACTATACAGGCGGCACAAAGAGAAGGACTGGACTGAGTTTGAACTTTGCATACTCTAGAATCTAGAGTCTAGATTGAGGAAGTAGCAAAGTAATGCCACAGATGCATTATGGGAGAAGAATGAGAAGACACTAAATGTCATGTTAGGATCCCTTCTGTTTGACACAGTGTGAGAGTGAAGGCTAATACAGTAAGGAGCAGACCAACATGACCCACACAGTCAAATCAATCTGTCTGATGCTACAATTGATGACTCATGACAGACACACTGTCTTCCCCACTGGGCTTATCTGTGTCAGCAGAGCGATCATACATCATAATAACCTGAAATGATATTAGTAAGGATTAAGCATTATGAAAGATGTGCAGTCCCTTCTCATTTCTGCTCTGTTCTGCTGTGTTTCTAACCCGCGCACAAGAAATCAACCTACAACCTACAACAATGTAAAGGCCTTCTCTGAGGTTTTGTGTCCTGGTGATAACATGACCAGTATTGTGCAGTAACCCATTATTTAATAATAATAATAATAATATTACAGTAATAATATTACATAGCCCAGTAACCAGTAGTATAACAAATTATACAATTTCACTAATATTAGCCGAAATAACTAACTAATCTTACTTTTGTCAGCTCCCCCTACTGATTGGAAATCAAACAATCCAATCACATCCTTTGATTCATTTTTATAATCGTTGAGGAAACTAGTTTGGAAGATGGAGCGGTTATATTCAGTAGCTGGAAATATTTCATTACTTTGATTTTAAGAAACAAAATTGGATTTTAATAATGCACAGCAGGCTTCAAGAAATAAAGAACTAATGAAGTTGCATATTTGGTGGATGAAATGTTTGACTTACCGTCTTTTAGACAGATAGTTCGGAAAATACAGGTCACAGGCAACAAAAGGTAGAAGGTAAAAAAAAACATTTGCAAGATAGACTATGCCTCTAAACCTAACCCTAAGTTGTTTAAAAGATTGTGGTTCGTCATCAGTTTGAGTCAGGTGTGCTTTTCATCTAGCCTGTAACTTCTATGGATTCACAGGCTGCAATAAAAACTGCTAGTTTGAAGACAAAAGTTTGTGAGAGAATAGACATAATTACCAATTATGACAAGTAGGTCATATGACGAGAAGTGTAACTATTTACTGTTGGCAGTGAGTAATACGTAAGTAAAGTAATATTATTTTTGGAAAGAGTAACAAGTAATGAATATAATTTTTTTTAAATTGTCACAAACCTAACATGACACTAGTGGAAAAATATGTAGCAAAAAAGTGAAAGTATAATTGGTGAAAGCCAAATTTTATTTTGGCAGAAATACAACTTTTATCCCAAAACATATCCATGGAAATCGCTACAGTGAACTAGTGACAAACTGAAAGAGCCAATATACCAATCAACCGCTCAAAAGAGCTGAATGTCTCTTGACATGCTTTTGCAGGCTGTCCAATGAAACTGAAGGGGGTTGCTGTGCCTGAAATCTATGTAAATTGCATGCCTTCTTAACACCTACACACATAAACACACACATATATCATCTGACACAGTATATCTGCATAAACACGCATGGCAGCATGTCACTGACGAAGAGTCTTCACTCAATGTCCACTTTTTCCACAGATTTCATGGTCTTCATCGGCGGATGGAATACTCAGTTGTCATGGAGATGGTTCAGCTGTTCAGTTGTCATTTTGAGACCTATGGCCTACTCTCTCTCTCTCCCTTTCTCTCTCTCTCTCCCTCTCTATTTCTGTACACATATAATATATGAATGTGTGAGTGTGTATGTGTGTCTTTTTCAATCACACCTTCTTTTCGTGCATGATCTTCCTTACATTTTCATTGTTAGTGTTGTATCTTCTGAGATTTCATATCTCTCTAGATGGTATATATTATTGACTCCATATAATTATCTTGGTACACAGTAATTATTGATGGTATTTTATCCATCATGTCATGATCAAACTCCTCCCACACAGTACAATCCAAACAAGCTTTTTCCTCCCAGTTTGTCTATGCTTTCACATTTACTCAGATAATGTGGTTACACTTTATGATCTAAATTACAAAATGGTTGTTATAAGCTTTCTACCAACTTTCTTTTAAGTGAATTTTTGCACTAGAATTTATCTATCTCACAGAGAGTGGTCAGTACTAAGAAATTTGATCGACATTCTGTGAGAATTTGGGTCAAAGCTGTGTGTCACTCAGCCCTGCATTCAGTCAACAAACACAAACACCACAGTTAACTTAAAACTAAGGTATTAAACCCCTACTTTGTTCTCCTTTATGTGCATACATGTTTTATACACATGCAATAACGAATATCAAATTAAGTTTGCAAAAACAAAGATACAATTCTACTGTTCTTCTATCACTTCTTGATTTCCTTATGTTCATCAGATTTACAGCTTCAGAACAGAATTTCAGAACGCAAAAGCTCACCATCAGTTCAGAGTAATCAGTCAACAGAGTAATTTTATTAAATGTTCCAAAAATATATTACGTTGTGACTGATTATACTCTCTTATGCAAGTTACCACAATTGGCAATATAAGAATGGTTGAATCTAATAATAGCATACAGTGACGGCTGGTGGTGATTTT
>NW_023339696.1:3520-11669 GCF_004916995.1 Morone saxatilis
GTGCACTGCTGAGGTGCCCTTGAAAAACCCCCAAAACTGCTCATGGGGCACTGCTTCCGTGGCAGCCCATCACTCCACCATCTCTCTCTCTATGTTTGCATGTCCACAAGCCCTACATGTGCATGAGTGTGCAACTCAGCCTGTGTGTGTGTATAAAATAAAAAAGAGTGAAAAAAATTATTTCTCCAATAGGGGATTAATAAAGTAAATCTTAATCTTAAATTTTAGGGGAAGCTAACTAATAAGCTGGTCATCCACATCCCACCACTAAATCGGTTTAAGTAGCAACTTCAGTGGATGTGTGTCAACATTTTTCATCACTATTTCACAAATATGTATAAAATACAAATCTTTTAGGAAAGTTTTTTTTATATTATAGCGTCTGCTACAGGGGCAAATTTAACACAGTAATTTAGATTAATGATCTGTTATGGCCATATTTTACATTAAGTGAGCAGATTTTAAACCAACTGAAACCCCTCGTCTCATCCAGGTGTGTAGGACAGGGCTCAGCACTATTGGCCAAAAGCTCTGGAGCTGGAAAACATTTCTGAGCCTCCCAAGGCTAATTTCTCACAACAGATAAGGCATCACGGCATAGCATAGCAGGATTAGTGTTGCAAGCAAACAAATCCTCCAAGCTCTCGAAGCACTAATAATGGACCAGTGTGTAGGATTTAGTGGCATCTAGTCATGAAGTTTCAGATTGCAACTAACTGAACACTGCTGGTGTCTGGATTTGATGACCTGGGAATAAGAATGGTCTGAGAAGTGTGTAGGGAAAGAATGGTCAAGAGCCATTGTTTGGTTTGTCTATTCTCGGCTACTGTAGTAACATGGCAGTTCAACATGGTGGACATAGTGGCGGAACTAGACTTTTATACATGGGGTGGCCAGAGGGTGGTCAAGGCTTTATGAGGGGGGCCATATACTAGGCCTCATATCGGAGTAATATTAGGAAAATCCTGGGACACCGCAGGCCAGATTCCAACCCGGGCCACTGCAGCAACTCCGTACATGTGTCACCAGCTCTACCAACTGAGCTAACCTGGCGCCGACGCTGGCAAGCTCAGGAAAAAGAGCTTGATGACGAACGGAAAGTGGCTGGAGGAAATGGACATAAGTTTCACTTTCAGTTTCTGGCGCAGCAATTAAACCAGCGCACCATCATTCATTCAGAAAATTAAAAACACCTGTGGGAAAAGTCTGTGTCTTGGCAAAACAAAGAGAAGGCTGCACATCACGGACACTAGACACAAGACTCAGCTCAAGGATCAAATAAAGACGCCATTGGTATGCACTGGTGGGCTGCTGATATCTGGGGGCTGGGTCTGTGCCTGATCTGTGCCTGATTTGTTTTTTTTTAGCAAAAAAGTTGGAAATATCTCCCTTCCTCTTCATTGTTATCTGTTTATTCTGCCTTCTCTGTTTGCGTTTAAAAATCTTGCTGTTTTCGACGTGAGGTGCAGTGACCTGTCAATCAACTGGGGTGGCACCCAGGGTGTCCAATCAGGTTCCAGGGGTGGCCAGTGCTACCCCGGCCACCCTTCTAGCTCTGCCCCTGAGGACTCAATAGAAATGGTAAATGGACCTGTACTTGTATAGCTTATACTTATAGAGAATGTAAGAATCAGTTATTGGCCTACATTTGTTACTGTTATTTAAACTGTTATTCCTAAAGAGCCACATGCGGCTCCAGAACTGCAGGTTGCCTACCCCTGGTGTAGAACCCTTGGCCCTATCTGGTGAAGCCAGTGTTTGGTTTGTCCGTTTTTGGCTACTGTAGAAACATCAACATGGCAGCCACCTTAAAAGAAGACTTACTCCTTCTGTAGATAAATGGCTCATTCTAAAGTAAACACAATGACTCTTATTTCCAGGTGATTATACACTGATGAAAACATAGGCTACCTATGAATATTATATTCCATTTCTGCTAATACAGCCTCCGAAATGTTACACACTGGACCTTTAAGCAATTATCATCAATTTAGAAGGTAGCCTATAGAACCATGGAGCCCGTAGATACTGAAAAAGAGCTGACAGAGCAGCAGGGGTGGAACCACGACAAACACAGAAGAAACTCATAACATTCCCGGGTAGAAATGACTAAAAAGAAAGAAATCACATCGCTGCACAAACGAGAACGAAAAAGATTGCGTCACTGACAGACGCTGACGTCATTGTGTTTGTTAATAATACGCAGCTCGATGCGGCTGATCAGCTCCGTCCCTCAAAGGCCCCACCGTGCACACAAAGAGATGGAACACCCAGCGCCATTCACCCACATCACCCACATCACCCCCGATCTCCCTGCAGCCTCCTCCGCCTCGTCCGAGCGGAAGAGCCGCAGTGTGGATGCTGCCATAACCCACCGCCCCATCATCCATCACAAGCACACACATCCTGCACCCATGGACGCATCCTGCTCGTCCGGCCTTTTTTTCCCGCAGCATCCCTTACCTCTCAGATGAAAATTCACACGAGCATTAATCCATGATCAGCTCGCTGTTATCGCTGCCTCTCGATCACGTTTCTCCCAACGTTGCGCCGCAGAGAAGGCGAAATAAATAATTATTAGGAGACAGCCCTGCCCGTTATGTCCTATCGGGAGGTGAGAGATGCGCCTACCGAGCCCATAGAGACAAGAAGTCCAAAAACAGAATTAGTGAAACGCTGAGAGAACCGATGCACAACCTCCTCTGCAAAACCGTTCAAATCTGTACAAAAGAACTTCTCTGTTGTGTTTTCGATCGCCTAGTCCTCCTCCACAACAGAGTGGCCCTCTCTGTCTCGTAATTTCTCCTCCACACACACTCACACACACACACACACGCACGCACGCACACGCGCAGAGCGGAGCAGCTCTGTCTCAGTTAAAGAGATAGGATAGGGCAGCTGGAGCATCGCTGTGCACAGAGCCACTCTGTCTGTTTCTTATGTAACAGCAATAGCTTCTGATTGTTCTGCATCCCAGACACACACACACACTTTGTCAATCACAGGCTTTACCTGTGATTGGCTGGTCAGTGGCATACAAAGACTGTGATGGGAATTCTGGCTCTTTTAGTGATGGAATATTACTTCCCCCAGTAACTAGTAGTGTTGCTATAAATCTCAGTAGCAATGTTACAGTTACCCCACAAAAAATAATTTGTTACAACATTAATTTCATTAATTTTTCATAATCCAACAATCCAATCACATAATAATTGTTGTATTGTGGAGGAAACTAGTTTGGAATATGGAAACACTTACATTCAAAAGTAATAATATTAATAATAGTAATAATATTACTATCATTATTATCATTATTCAATATAATTATACTAAACCTTATAATTTCCAGAATACCATAATTTTACATTATGTTTGGTATAGAAGTCTTAAATAATGTAAAAACACCAAACACTATTATACATGTACAATTTATTCCTGAACTATTTTAGTAGTCTCGTAGTCTCACCATATGTAAGGGCCCACTGCCTCCTATGCTGTGCATCTTTCACTGATCTTGAGATTCAAAGTTTGCTGTTGGGAAGGCTGTAACATGTTCTGTTGGTATAATAGTGTCCACACAGAATCAGATGTAGTTAGAGACGGTTTTAGCCAGCTGATCATTGTTATCAGCAGAGTCTTTTTCTCTTTCATGTGGACTTGGCCTCTCTTAAAAAGTGATTTGTATGTTGGGATGAGATGGATGACATTATGACAAGTCAGATGGCCCACGTCTATAGATCTGCATCCATAATGCATTAGGATCCATCTTTGTGGCCAAACGACAGTGGTACTAAACCAATTAGTATCCTTTGAGGAACTACAGGCAGCTACAAGGGTAGGTGCAAGGTGTGACGCAGCGAGAAGACACTGTTCATTAAACAACAATAGTCACTGCTCCCATAGAGGTTAGTGTAGATGTTGCAAGCATCAGTTATATCAGAACTTGAGAATGTTTTTTCATTGAAAAATAGCAAAGAATGGGACTGAAGGCTTTTCTTCATGGAAAAAAAGTTTAGATTCTTCACCTGACTGGCTTCAGTAAGAATTTGACGACATTATATGGTTAATTGATCTGATTGGTTGAAGTTCCATCGTTATAGATGGTGATAGACATATGGTTTAGCCAATCACCTGCCAAGTACTCTTTGAATGTGCCTACCCTTTTCCAAGCCATTTCAAACAATGACTTTCAAGATGGTTCTGTGTAACAACCTATCTGGCTTTTCAGCCAATTCAGATATTAATATTTAAGAGTACAAAAAGTCTAATGATATAGCTGCAAGCTATAGAAATACTGTTTATATGTTTCCTTCACATATATATTTGACATTTCTCTCTATATTATTTGTTGGTTATTATTAGCTGACATTTATGCTGATACTGATATTGTTGCAATAAGCTCATGTCAACGATACAGCCAATTTTTGGCACATCATTTTCAATGAATTGGTTGCCAGTTTTACAGCTTTTGGCATTGTCCTCCAATTGAGTCCATCTGCTCCACAGTAGGGATGAATCTTAGGTGAAAAGGGAAAAAGCTTTATTTTATTTTTATGGCTTAATGTTTAAAATATATGGCTAAATGAATAATGTTTTTTCTCTAAATTAAGCAATGTAGCTACATGGCTATTGAAATGCAGATGAGAGACACACATCCCCCACAGAGGTCTGAAATGCACTACAACAGACAACAGCCTAGAACCCGAGGTTAGGTATGAATTTGAGATGTGGGGATGGAGATTTTTGTACTTTTTATATGGATAGATGTTTAATTTAAAGGTTGTTTGTTGGTGTAGGTATGTTTTTATCAGTGTATAATCACCTGAATATAGAATCAATCAATCATTATGTTTTTGTATCTACAGATGCCGTGGGTACATGTTGAACCACCATGTTTCTACAGTAGCCCAAAAGGGACAAACCAAACTCCAACTCTGGATAGGGGCCTTTGCGTTTTTCACCTGTTTCACAGCCACTGTAATTTCTCCCTCATGCTTGGAAGAAGAGGGTGAAGCGACGGAGTCGCAATTTATAGCTACATCGCTAGATACCACTAAATCCTACACACTTCCTCATTAAGATACGTTTATCTGCAGTTTATTAGATGCTGTGCTCAGCAACAAAGCAGGTCATTCAGTGAAGGAAATGCTGTTCATGTTTGTGATAAAATTCCTGTTACAAAAATATGAGTATAAATTTCAAAAGGTAATTAATAAGTAATGTTTAGTCCAGATACACTTAGAAATACAAGACACTGACTGAATGAAAGACTAAATGTCCCAATACATAAACTGATGAGTCCCTACCTGGGGTTGGGACCAAACTTTTAGGGCAAACAAGAAGATTAAATTAAAAAAATATATATTTTGGTTACACATAAATATATTTATTTTTTATGAATGTTCTCTATTTTGCCTTTATATTGTGAAAATTGGTGGTGTGTGGGTTTTCTTAAAGGCCGTCACAAGTAGACGTTGCTTCATTGCACAAGCAAATCAGTTTGGGAATCACTGCCATACACCTCCTTCTGGTGGTTTGTCCTGATATGGGCATCACCCTCGATGAGGAAGTGACGCTACGGCTCACTGCCTCTCCTCCTCTGTTTGTTCTGTATCTTCCAGGCGAGCATAGCGCAGCTGCCTCTGATTCTCTCTGTGTCTTTCTTTGTGTGTGTGTGTCTCTCTCTCTCTCTCCCTCGCAAGAGGCCAGGAGCTGGAGAGCTTTCTATTTATAGAATCCTACCCGCCTGTTCAGCCTCTAACCCCCTTCGGCACAAAGAGTTACACCCACAGACACACACAAAGCATCCATGGACAGCACGCATGCAAGCACAACACACAGGGCGTTGCATGTTATGTTCAAAAAATGAATTCATGCATTTACACTGTAAATACAAAAACACAGTATGCACACATTAACAAAAGCCGGCATACAATGTCACGCGCAAAGCAAAGCCTAATAAAAACCCAGAAATACACATCATAGTGTACAAACTATTGCATTAATAATGCAGGGAGGAACACTGCCTGTAATATATAGAGGGGGAGGGGACCTCTACAATGTATCCTGACAATTACTATTGCCCTGTTTGTGTGTGTGTAGTAATAATAATAAGCTGTTGTTCATCCATTCAGCCTATGACTCTCAGACAGCTACCACACATTAACACTAAAAATACCCCCTTGTTGCAGCAACAACAATCTGCAGTCTTACCTGAACTTGTCATGTTAGCATGTGATGTGAGGTTAAAGTCCAGATGAAGTGGAAAATGGCTATTTAACCCTTCAAGATTACATTCCAAGTCATATTGTGCTAGTTAGCTTGTGCAGCTAATGTTAGTGAAATCATCCCCGGCGAAAATCCGGCAAAAATTCCCTGTCTCAAATTGGCCTCTGTCAGCATCGGATGCTGTATTGAACCTGGTCTAAACTTGCTGTTCAATTCAATTCAATTCAATTCAATCTGGCTTTTATTCTGGGTATAGACCCCCTGAATTTCACTAACAGAATCGGCTAATCTCAGGGACACTTTCAAATAGGGCAGTCTAGACCGATGACTCTGGTGATAACATTGTACAGAGACCAACAGTACCACCATGGAGGCAGACCCTTGCGGACGGGGCAAGGAAAAACTGCCTTTAACGCCGAAAACCTAGGACAGGACCCCTTCCGTCCTAGGTGGGGTGGTCGTCTTGTCTCGATCAGTTTGGGGATGAGAGGAAGAGAGAGAGCAGAGAGAGACACAGACAAACAGGACGACAAGACAACGGACAGGTGCACAGCAACAACATTTATTGGTAATGGCAGTTCAAGCAGGGGACCATGCCAAGGACGGCTCCACCAAGGATCCCATTTGAGAACCTGTGAGACGAGAAAGCACAAGAACCTCCGGAAAAAGTGAAAGTTTAGTAACATGATTAATGGGAGCATCCGAGATGAGTGCAGAAAGAGAGAGAGGGGAAGGAGAGGACGAGCTCAGTGCACCCATGGGAAAATCCCTGATAGTCTAACTGGCCCTATTAGCAGCACTAATACAGGGATGGTTCAGGAACTTTGCACCTTGATCCAGTCCCTATACTATAAGGCCTCTTATCAAGAGGGGAACCTCTTAAGCCTAACTCTTAAACGTGGAGAGGGGTCTGCTTCCCAACCAACTGAAAGGCTGGCTCCCACAGGAAGAGAGCTGGTAACTGAAGCTGCTGGCCTGCCTTTCTATGTTTAGAGACTAGTAGGACCTACAGGTAGCCCTGCACTTTCACGACGAACGCAGCTGTTCTATAGGGGTGCATAGGGATACTTAATAGAGCTACTTCAAGAATGAAGGGTCTGAACCATTGAAAGCCTTTATAGTGAGGAGGAGAATTTTGAATTCTATTCTAAATTTTAACAGGGAGGGCTAATGCAGGAGAAGCGTGAGGAAACAGGAGAGATGTGATCTTCTCTTTCCTAGTTCCTGCTCAATTACTCGTGCTGCACAGGTTTTGAAATAATTGGAGTTCTTTACTGGACCTTATTAGGGCAACCGGCTGATAATTAAAGGATTGCAGTAATCCAGCCTTAGGAAGATAACAAATGCATGGATTAGTTGTTCTGCATCTGTCCTGGGTGGACAGGATGCTGTCTAACTTTTGTTAATATTACGTAAATGAAAAGACAGCGCAGTTCCCTAGAGGTTGCTCTCATGTGGAAGTTCTGATCAAAGATTAACTCCAACGATTGCTGACAGTGGTGGCTAAGGCCAAGGTAATGACATCTAGGAGTTAGTATATCTTTAGACAAGTGAGTCTCTTGAGATTTGTTGGGGGCCAACTACAAGAATTCCATTTTTTTCTGAGTTCAACATCAGAAAAATTGCCAGTTCATCCAGGAGTTGTATGTCCTTAAGACATGTTGTTAATTTAGATAGATTGACTAATTTCATCGGCTTGAGTTGATAGATAATAAGTAAGAAGTTCAACTTTATCGCTGCTCATTTGAAGTTGTGTTTCTGGCCCCCTGGTGAATGGAAGTCCAATATTAATTGCCTATATTGCCTATATTTTATATCTGTGGCCTGACAGGAGCTGCAGATTAAGGTCATAATTCTCTTCAACAGAGACCCCTTGCACATTGTCTCACTGTTTTCACACAGTCATTTGATACATTGTTAT
>NW_023339696.1:11687-15464 GCF_004916995.1 Morone saxatilis
AATATCGATTATAGCTGCTTTAACATTCCTGGAATTATAATTTCTAGCATTTATTTAATATTTTTCATAGTTACTACAGTAACTAAAGTAAGTAAAGTAACGTTGAATTGAATTGAGTTATCCTTTATTCATTCTCTGCATTTGACCCATCCTAAGTACAAGGAGCATCTGTCCAACAGTATTTAATCCATGAAAGGACACTTTCACATGCAAGATACAGCAGTGGATTTGGGGAGAATCAGAATCAGAATCAGAATCAGAAATACTTTAATAATCCCAGGGGGAAATTATTTTTAACTCCAGATACACAAACAACACATATTAAGAAAGATAAAATGTACAGTTTAATAATGTGCAAAAAGTGCAAAAAATGATTGTCCGTGTTTGAGTCAGATTACAGAGGGGGGTGTCTGACTCTCTGAGGGAGGTGGTGTAGAGGTTAATGATAATGCCAGTCATACACTGGTTTCCACCAGAGAAAGATTGAAACATCTGTCATCAGCCTTGTCCCCTCAGAATTAAGACTGCTGTGGTATCACCTGCTGACACTAATGTCCCACACACATTGTTTGGTTTTTAAGCATTCTGATTATCATATTCAAAACTAGGTGTAGATGTGAATGAATGAGCTCTAATTCACAAACAAACACGTGCACTAGTGTAAGAGCATGCACTGCAGTGAAGATGACTCAGCCACTAGCGCTGATGCCATGGCAACACTGCCTCTTTGCATTCAGTCTCTTAGTAACTGCGCGGTTGCTGAGGAAGGAACCTGAGTGTAGGGGTTTGTGTGTGTGCGTGTGTGTTCTGACACTAGCTAGTATATTGAGTGGATACTAAAATTAGAACAATTAGAAACAAATAACTTTTTGAAATGCCCTTGAAATTGTTTAAGATTATTTGATCTAGTATCTTTTAATTAATTGATCAATTAATTAGAAAATACCATAGGAAGATGGGAATGTGTTCATTTTTCTCCTTTTTCACTCTGATTTTTCTTGATCTGAGTTTCAAGTTCTCTATTAACATTGACATAACCATCAGGCCTATAGTGAAGCAGCCATTGGCAATTCAATTATTAGGTCTCAGGCACCCTCCAACAATGCTCATATAAATATGCATTAAAAAAAAATCTGAATGTAAGACATAAAGACAGAAAATAATCCAGAAATTAAAATATACGAATAAAATATAATACAGAAATATGAAATAAAATAAAACTAAACCAACTAAAATGTAATACTCTGGTAACAAGTGAACTATAATAACAGCTGTGCGTTCATCGGCCAGGACCAGTCCATCAACAGCAGGTGCTGTCACTCCAGAAGGCATGCAGCTTGGACTTAAGGCTGCTCCTAGCTGATGTCCGGTTTTGGAGGAAATGGGACTGTTATACCCACATCTTTATCAGACTCAGAATCAGAATCAGAAATACTTTATTGATCCCCAGGGGAAATTTGTTACAGAAACCTGCTCCATCAACATCCTGGATCAACACGTGATAGGCAGGCCGCGTTCCGAACCAACAGAGCGCAGGACAAGAGGAACCTGACTCTTTTTATTTGAAGATTCAACCATATTACCACATCACTATCTGTTTACATTTAACCATGGAATCTGACGTCATCAAGGCACTGGTGCCATCTCGTTTTAGATGTGTAATATTACGATGTTGACTCAAGACAGTGGAGTCATGCCCATTCAAGCAGGAAGGGCACATTGCTATTTTTTTATATAATATGTAATTATAGTCGTTTTATATTCAGGCCTGGTTCTACGAGGGTGCAAACTGTGGACCCAACTTGGTAGCTGAGGTGAGGGTTCACTAACACAGAAGGCAAGAATGAGACCTAGGCCAAGGCGGATTTGGTTGGGGACATCAATCAGAACCCTTGCCAGATATGGAGTCTAGGGAGTCTAACCCTTATCCAGAAGCTGGGAAAGGGTGGGGCACCCAATAGGGTGGGAAATGGCCGTAGAGGTAATCTAGAAATGAAGGGCTAGGAGAGGCTGCTTTTCCAGAAAAGCGTGAGTCCAAGCGGCAGCAGCGGTGGGACTGCAGGGACGACGCTAAACTTGAATCGGTGCCCCCCCGGTCAATTGTGGAGCAGGACATTTGGGAGTCCTGTGGGCCAAATTTGGCAGCTAAGGTGAGGTTTAACCTAACTAAATCTATCTGGCCAAAGATCAGAAATCTAGAGTTTGTGGCTGAGATTTAAAAGCCCCATTTGTCTGCCCATTTCTCTGCAGAAATTAAAGCCCTTTGAATTTGTTTAAAAGTAAACTCGCTTGCATTTCTGGCTCCATCATATGCAAATAATGAATGTCCAAACTCTCTACCAAAATTGCTAAATATATAATTTATCATTATATTAAATAGGACTGGGCTGATTACACGTCTTTGTACTTTTGTACTTTTTTACAGTCTACCTCTAACTCCTAAATCATACATTCAATCATTAGTTCCTCCTTTCACAAAGAATCACAAGTTTTCTCAATATCCAGGAATACACTTACCACTATTTCTTTATTATCAAATTTCTTTTTAATATCTTGATATAACACTGCAACTGTTGAACTTCAGTTTCTGGAACCAGTTTGGAAATCAACAAAAAGTCCCTTGCTTTATAACAAATAACTAGCCTTTTAGTACCCTTTCCATGATTTTACGAAGCACTAATGTTAAGGCTATAGGACATTATTTACTGGGGTCAGATGCATTTTTGCCTGGTTTCAAGATAGGAATTATAACTGCATGTTTCCATTCTAGTGGCAAACAACCCTCTTCCCACACTATATTAAACTAGCTAGAATTTCTATAGTAAATGGTAAATGGACCTGGACCGTACTTCGTATAGGCGTTTCTAGGTCTTCCGACACTTCAAAGCGCTGTTTATACTACGTACCATTTCGGCCTTTCCACACCACATTCCACTCAAGTGATTGGGCCAAAGTCCATTCGAACAGAAACTAAAGCATTTCATACACATTGCACGGCAATCGGTGTGTAATTCGGGGTTCGGTATCTTGCTCAAGTATACCTCGACCATTGGGCACTAGGAGCCGGGATGGAACCACAAACCTTCGATAGGGGGACGATGCCACTCCACCACAGCCGCCCCGACCATAAGACCAACATCTTCCAAATTCTTGAATAACTCATATGACAGCCCCACCGTAATAGGCTTAAAATTAATAAATTCTCAGCTCTCAGTTATTCTCTCAATAATCAGTTTGGTCCTCTTCATACCTTTCTCAACTTCCAGCTTCCCAGAGCTGTGCACTGCTTGAAAACCTTCAACAAACAAATCAGCTTTTTTGTTGGATACTGCTTCCACCCCACCATTCTGTAAAACTGAAATTGATCTTCCATTATACTGCCCTGACATACTGCGTACAGCTGACCACAGGTGTCTTATAGGAGTCTCAGAGCCCAGCGTTTCACAAAATCTCTTCCAACTATTTCTCTTTGCATTTTTAATTACTCTTCTTGCTACTGCCCTTAATACTCCACTGCATAACACAGCGTTGGATGTTGTCTTAATTTTCTATATCCTCTATTTCTGTTTCTTACAGAAATAGAAAAAGTGAAATCATTTATTACATTAACGAACCACCACACGGAATCTGGGATTATGCTTCATGGGAACAGTGCAACAAGCTTCCTTATGGATCATCAATCTAAATGAAGCATTCCAATTCTCCTCAGAGTCTCTCAGTCTATCCCTTTAACTACATTTTGAGCCCTGGCGCATCCAGATAGCTCACCTGGTAGAG
>NW_023339696.1:15489-18142 GCF_004916995.1 Morone saxatilis
AACACAACACAACGCTCACTCTCACCACCCATTTTCCGGTTTACGACGTCCACTCATAGCTGTAACTGGTGAGGCGGGCTCCGGTCGTCGATGCTGTGTGTTCGAATATCATGAGACGATGCGGTCGAAATCCCAGGGATAGAGCGAACTATCTCGCGATCACGCGGACTTTCACAACATTTACACACACAAAGTGAGTACACTTACGTTTTGTATTCATCTGCTCCTTCAGAGTTGTGTGACATGCAGTCAATCACAACGGTCCGTGCGAGGTGATGTGCTTGCTCCCAGGCGGGGCTCTCCCTGAATAACGAGACATCTCGTGTGTTTGCTCATGGTCCGGTGCAACGTGGTGAGAGGGAGGTTCTGGACCGACACGCTGACGGTGCAAGCACACCGCCCCGCAACACTGCCGAGCCAAGAAGGGCCTCGATGGTCACGACCTGTCAGAGTCCCCAATTGGGCTGCGTGCGAACAAGGACTTAAGCGGTACGATGACGCTCATGAACCCGAGGACAGCAGCCATGGGATTGAATCTGACCTGAGGCCCTTTGCCTCGGTCATCCCCTCTCTCTTTCTCATTCACTCGTCCAAACTTTAAGTTTCAGTGACCATGAAAACAACAGATTCTATTAGGAGAGGGAGCTGGAGCAAACATAGCTGCACAATATGTGACTGGCATGTCACAAAACTGAGGGACAGATTAATAAAAATATCATTAGGTGAAATCTTGAGACAAATTACTATCTTTGATCTTATTCATATATAATTGGAACAACACCACACACACACAATTACTGTTTTACATTAAAGAAAATTAACTTTCTTGTTGTTTTTGTTCATCTATTCATTTATTTTATTGTACTTAATGAACTGTATTCTTTATGGGACGTATTATTATTCATTTCAATAAATTGTATTTTTTTTCCTTTCATGTTTGGCAGTAATTGTTTCTAACATTCATTGAAACTGAAACTGAAAGNNGGATGTGCTGATATTCTGGAAATTCAGGATCTAGTCATATAGAGCAGTGTTGAGTCCCAGGTCACTGAGCTTGATGACAAGCTTGGAGGGCACTGGCACTGAATGCTGAGCTACAGTCAATAAGCACCATTCTCACATATGTGTTCCTCTGGACCAGGTGGGAGAGGGCAGTGTAGAAGGCTAGGCCAATCGTGTCATCCATTGAAACTGTAAGCAAATTCCAGTGGATCCAGTGACATATGAAGAGAAGGGATGATGATTGTAGATAGATAGATCGATCTGAGTGACACTGTTTGTTGATTATCGGAAAAAGGGGCAAAAGCCCCTCCGGAACAATGACTGGGTTTAGGGTCGAAGGGTTGTGACAAGTCTCTGTGAAAACCACAGTTACAGTTCATAGTGTTATGTTGAAAAACTACCTTGCACCTGAGTTCATCCAGCTTATTTTTCTGCCATCACCAAAGAACCGATATGTCAGTGACACAGGAGCTTGGAGGAACTTGAGACACGAACTACGCTTACATGCACAATTTTTTTTTTACTTTTATTCATCATGACTATAAATGAGAAAATTATGTCAATTACATATGAGGCAAACAAAACGACCATGTCAGTGCAGTATGAAAGTGGCAATTTATAACAAGCCTCCCTCTCCTGCCTGCTCCTCTTTGTCCCTACTGCTCCTCCTCCCTCCTTTCTGCCTAGCATGCTCCATTCATGCGTTTGGTTTTGTTTTGTTTTGTTTGTTTCTATGCCATTCACTGTGCTATGCTACCAGGGCTACAGGCGGGAATGCAGCAGCTAACAAGCCCAGCTAACCCACCCACAGCAGGCTTCTCCTCCACACAGAGCCCTGTGTGTTTGGATGCATTGACGTCATGACTGACGCACGGCGGCCTGGAGTAGCCGGCTCCATCAAAGGCCTGTATGCTCAGGCTTGAACAGAGGTATTATTAGACAGCAGAGGGAGAGATACACACAGAGAGAATGGGAGAAAAGGGGACTGAGAAAGGGACGGATGGGGAAGGAGGGGTTGGAGGGAGGTTTTGAATGAACGGCAGAATACCGTTCTTGCTCTCTGAGACTCACAGGATAATAAGTGCTCACAGAGGATGCAGATAGTTTATTTATTTGTTTGTCTGGCTATTTATCAGGNNAGATGTCATATATACAGGGAGTCACACTGGAGCAAATTTGCAGCCCTTGTCCCAGCCTTTTAAATAGACTTTTGAAATCAGGATAAAACAAATACACCTGATCTTGATATTTACAAAACACTCTTGCTTCAAGGTCCATTTAGTTGCTGTTCTAGGGCTTTCGATCATATTACATTTTTTCTTTTATTGTAAGCACCTTAAGGACTTTTCATCTTGTTATTCTTGATCTTAGAAGCAGTATTTGGCAGAAAAAAAATCTATGTTCAATTTATTCCTCCATAAAATGTGTAGTACAGCACTCTCATTCTGACCTCACCTCAAGGTCAATTTAGTTGCGTACAAATGCCACCTGTTGGCCCTAACCAAGATGAGATGTGGAGATGGGTCTGATGTCAGCCATGGCGCGGTGTTCCTGTAGAGCCCACTGCTTTGATTAGCTTGTGGGATACAACACCCACTTGTTTTTTCTTCTCTGTCTTTTTTCTGGAATTTGTTTGGGCCATCTAGTGGCC
>NW_023339696.1:18242-23985 GCF_004916995.1 Morone saxatilis
TAAAAATGGTTGCAATTTCTAAACATTTGATAGGATTGTTCAACCCCTTGAATTAAACCTGAAAGTCCTGAAAGAAAATGCAACAATTCCTATATTCAGGTGATTATACACTATTGAAAACATACGTCTGAATATTATATTGCATTTCCGCCAATAGATCATCCTAAAAGTTACTCACTGGAAAATACATAAACAAACACCAGTTTGATTGATGTTCACTGGAGTGCACAAAAATATCCAAGATTAAAACTTCTAAACAGTTTGTCATCGCCTAATCCATCTGATATGTCTATGCTATTTAAGGGTTGTATATCAGCTTCTGTTCTTGATGTTCCTTCTGATGTAGCTGACTCACAAGTTAAAAAAAAGTATGCTTTAAACTGGGGGTCAATATGGTAAATGGACCTGTACTTGTATAGCACCTTTGTAGTCTTCCGACCACTCAAAGCGCTTTTACACTATGTGCCACATTCACCCTTTCACACACATTCACTCTTAAGGAAAAAGGTTTGAACCACTGCTTTAACCCGTCTGATTTTAAGTCTGCTTTTTTTTCATCTGAAATAGCTTTTTAGAAGAGTTATGTAAACAATTTATGCTGAAAGGAAGTTTGGACTCTCCCACAAAAATCATTTTTGATCAATAAGTTTAAAGAAATCTCATTTAAAACCAAAATATAGATGTTACCCACTTAGGTCTTTTTTGTTAAATTAAAAAAATTATATTGATTTAAGCCGTGCCTTCTGTGATTCCCACACTGAAACTGTTATCCATCTGTTCTGGAAATGTTTACATAATTGTAAACTGTGGCAATATATCTGAAGATTTATTTTGGATAATGATATCTGAAACTGTGAGCTTCTGGAAAATTGAATTATTTGTTTCTTTTTATTATATAAATTTTTTTTAATTATTTGTCTGTTTAAATCAATTATTTTTTTCCCAGCAACAGGGCAAAAGCTGCAACAATTCATTGATTAGTTGTGAACTATTACATTTATTGCTAACTATTTTGATAATTGATTATGTTTTGAGTAATTTATTTTTAAGAAAAAAGTCAAAATTGATTTTAGCTTCTCAAATGTGATTTTTTTTTTATTATTAAAATAAAAATATATATATTATTTCTGGTTTCTTTAGTCCCCAAAACAAGACATTTGAGGACGTCACCATGGGCTTTGCAATGACTTTCTTACATTTTATGGACCAAACAACTAGTTGATAATCAGGAGAATTATCAACAGATTAATCAATAATCATTAGTTGCAGACCTGAACAGGACTGAGAGTGGCAAAAGCAGGGGAAGATATTTACATTCAATTAAAAATAGAGTGGGTATTATGAGGGTGGCTCACCTGGTAGAGCTGGCTCCTTACTGCAGCAGCTATGGGTTCGACTCCAACCTGGCCCTTTGCTGTGTCATCCCCTCTCTTTCTCCCCCTTTCCAGTTGCTCTTCAGCTGTCACCTTCAAAAGAAATAAAAACATTTAAAGAAGTCACTGATATCCCACAGGCAGGTCATCCGAAAGTCGAGGAGCCCTGATGGCAAAAGAACAGCCACCTTTAGGTTTAAGCTTTGACTTTGGAACATCCAGATACACCCACCTGCACCTCAGGTGCAAATAAGGGGTCAACATTTCTGCTATGTAGCTTGGGGCCAGTCCCAGATGCGCTTTTAAAAGTGATCAGTAAAATCTTAAAATCAGTTCTAAAAGGAAGAGGGAGCCAATAGTGAGAAGGCAGGATTGGGGTGATGTGATATTATCTGTTAAAACCAGTAAGAAAATGATTAAGCTGTCATTTATGTGTATTCATAATTAATTATATAATAATGTGGTATAAGTTTAAATGTTAGAAAATAAATACATTTTAAGGAATGACCACTTATAGATCTGTTGTTATTACAAGAATAACTGAAAAAACTCATTTTGCCTTTGGGAGTGTATGTTGGAGATAGCAAGAGCAATTGTTAGACATTAACCCTTGGCTGAGGTTTAAACAGCATACAAACTCCAGAGGGTATTGTACAACCCCTAGGTGTTACAGGGATGTTATATACTGACATATATTAAAAATTATATAAAAAAACAATATTCCATGAAGAGAGGTTCGTGAACAGGACTGATGGGAAACCCTGACCAACAGGACACTGTAGGAGTGAACTAACTCCAGACGAGGGCAGTAATGCAACGTCAAGGATGCCAACCGCCGTATAACCCCAAAGAAGAAGAAACACTACCGTAAGCTAGCTTTACCGACGACTTGCTAACCGATTTGTGAGACTTGACAAAACATAACAGTACAAAGTAACCCTTAAGGAGAGGCACGGTTACCGCTGCCAGCGGGTCATGCAGCTCTCTAAAAGGTAATGAGCCGTAAAGCCTCAGGGTCTCGGCTCAGCGGCGCCCACAAACTGCAGCCACACTGGAATGACTGGCAGCCCAGGTTGGTGTTCTTCTCTGTGGGAGGCTGGTTGAAATAAAACGGGGACTGTTTGGGCCTGTGCTCTGCTGCTTTATTAAGTTGTGACCACAAAGGAGGGACATACTTTGCCTCTATTTACCACAACTTTAAATACTCACAGTGGTCTTTCTTGTAAGACGCAATCTTATCCCAGTTTGTCACGGAGTGTAAATTACACAAAGCCAAAGCGTTTTATCCCGGGTTCAATTCCGCCTCGCAGACTGAGCGGTGAGCCCGGCGCTAACGTTAGTTCAGTTGGTTCACAGCATTGGTAAGCTAACTAAATGGTGTCAGCCTTCTGCTAACTCAGTTAACGCTACTGGCTAGTTGACAGCATACGAACCAAGATGCGTTAGCAACAACGATAATAAGGCCACATAAAGTGCGACGATGAACCAAGTGAGTGATTTTGAATTGGTGATAACCACAAGGTGACAGAAATCGTCAATGGGCTGTGTTAGTTTGGCTAGCTGGTTAGCATTACCACGATACTGGTGGCACTGGCTAACGATAGCCAGCTAGCACGGGGAAGACGCCATCCTGCTGTAATGTTATCAACTTCCCAAATAACTTCCGTGTATATTTAGAAAACGTTTACAGAAAGTGTGACCGTGGTGGTCTTTTAACTTTTTGATTTGATAAGAAGTAACTTAACTCTCAGCAATACTGACGCGTCGGACTGAGATAGCCTCACATGTGTTAACGTACCTCTCTAAACTGTTTGTAACAGGTGTAACTTATTCCTTTTTAGTGGACAACTGCCCCAGGGCCCTGGACTCTCAGGGGTCACCGAGCCAGAGGTTCACTGGTGGCAGTTAGTATGGAGAAACTAGATCCATTGCATATTTTTTTACCACCACTGACTGAATGTAATCGTTAAGAATCTTATTTTGGTTCTTGTATCTTTAGTTACCAAATCTTGAGGCCTTGTGTCAAAGTCTAGTGATAATACCTTTTAAAGCTGCAGTAGATGATTTTTATAAAAACAACTTTGTGTCATATTTGTTGGAACTTTCACTAACGTTATATCCTGACAGTAGAACATGAGACAGATAGTATATGAAACAGCCAGGTTCCTCTGGCTCCTCCTAGTGCTCCTAATGGCATTGTATAGATAGATAATTGATTGTTGAGTCTCATTCCCAGGATGCCAGAGTGTTTGTAGTTGATGCTGTGGGAATGAGACTCAACAATAAACTCTTTCTTGGCTCTGATTGGTTGCTTTCGTTCAGGCCTGGTGGATTCTTATGAATGCTATTAGGAGCACTTACAAGCCAGAGGAACCTGATATTTTCAGAGATTATCTGTCTCAGGTCACTGTCAGGATAGAGTCAAAGTTTCAGCAAATATGACAAAGTTATTGCTACTGCAGCCTTAATAGTTGACATAATGCTGACAGCGTAGGGATGGGACAATAAACAATGTTATTGTGTATCACGAATAAGCACTCAGAAAAGAATATCCCAGTGAATGATCTATTATCGAGATAATCATGAATATCTTCACGAGTGACTTAATAAAAAGGTATCTAGCTCATCAATGCAGTGGTTTTCAAACAGGAGTCCAGTTAAGTCCATTAAGACAAAATCCTCTCAAATTGCAAATCCATGATCTAATGTGCATCTATTGTGTTGGTCATCCTATACTGATTTCCTGATTTCTTTTCAACAAGGGGACGAGGAGAAATCTAATGCTTCATAGTTATTCCAAAGTGTTCAACCTTTCACCATGGCTGAAGGCTCAGCTTGCCCACTATATCCCCCACCAAAAAAGTTAAATATTATGAATTTCAAACTAAAGAATGACAGGGAGGTGAGGTTGCTGTCTGTAATGCAGTTAGTTTTTTTAACAAAATGTCAGGAAAAGGGATTCCAGTATGTTTATAGGCATTTCTTTTTAATGATTATCGCAATAATAGTGTGAATCTCAAATGTTTTGGCCAAGATAATCGTGACGTGAAATCTTTCCATGCCAGTTACAATGTACGTATTTCGAAATAAATTTTGAGTACAGTGTAATTTAAGTGTCACCAATAGACCTTTTCCACAGCAGCCATTTTGAATAATAGGGTAAATGCAGGTGTTAGCAATGATACTAATTAAAGGTCTGTTCCATTCAGGAACCCTAGTGGGGTTGCAAATAACGTTTTTATTTTGCTCATCATTTTCTAGATTATTTGTTAATAATGGAAAAAAATGTCAAAACAGTGAAACATTTCCATCCCAGTTTCTCAAAGTCCAGTGCCAACGAGCAAGTAGGCCAAGTAAGTTCTTCCAACTTCCAGCCAACTCCGACTGGCCGAAGAAAATAACCACTTTCTGTACCTTTTTTAAAAGCCATGTGCCCACTCTTGGTTAACGATGTGTTTTCCTTGTGATGGTGTTGCAGGGTATTTCCACTGCTGCAGACACAGTGGAGGGCTCTGATTCCTGCACAAAAGTACCAAGACTTCCCGCCACTAGTGGTAGAAAGTACACTTTCAGTCAATTATTCTTTTGCAGGCTTAAGACTTACATATTCACATATATATCACATTTTTCCCATTGAAAATCTGCATACTGCACAACATATTTCTCTGCTTTATTCGCTTGATATCAAGACTAATGTTGAGGCGAGTAGGATGGCGCAGCAGGTGGTCTGCAGTTTATACTGGAAAACCAGGAAATTTAGAGACTAGTTTTCCAGTTAGGAAAACATCTGGAAATTGATTAAAATGAACAAATATCCTGGAAATACAGCTCCACCAGAAAATGAAAGTGAAACTTACTTTCTGCCTGGAATTATTTCCTTGTTTAGTTCTGGAGTTTTGGAGAAAAACGTTAATATATATGGTTGTCCGTCTGCTTTACATCTTTTTCTCTGTTTAGGCGGTGCAAAAGTCATGTTAGCTCACCTGCATCCCATACGCTCATGCAAGAGTTTCCCAGGCAGAGGTTAACTCATGTTTCAGAACAGCACCCACAAAGAGGTCTAGGGAAAACACTGAAGACCTTTTTAGCTAAGCTTTATATTCCCATGTGACTACCCATTGAATTGCTGCTGAATTGAGATTTGATTCTGAATTAAATCCTGAAGAATCAAGAATTGACGCTGTATCGCTCCCACCAAAGATTCCTATCTAACCCTTTCAGTTGTGGAGTAAAATATTATTGTAACCAATAAGATTATAACCTAAACACCAAATGCAATGTGAACCCATACATAGCATTTGTCTTTTTTTGTGTGTCCATGCGTTCAGAGTTGACAGTGTGTCATCCAGCCAGGACGGAGTGAAGACCAA
>NW_023339696.1:24085-26957 GCF_004916995.1 Morone saxatilis
TTAACGAGAGCTCAACAGTCCAGGGAGCGAGTGTGTCACGGTTCTGTCTCTCGGATCCGCGACAGAAACTAACTCATTCATTCACTTCAAGTACTTTGTGTGTAGCATGAACGTACTACAATTTACATTTCATTGTGTGACCCCTGTTATGAAATTACAAATGTACAAGAGCATGACTATAGGTGGATCTCATGCAAGTGTGCACTTATTGTTATGTCACCCATTCGTTTGTCGAGTTCCTCTTTGAAGCCTCGAATTAGGCGTTTTGGATGCAGCCATGACATTTAGACGGAGCCAGCGTGGGCCAGTGGATGTGACGTACTACGTGTTGATCATTGGCTACGCGGTTTTAACTCATTCATAGCAGGAAACAATGGCGACTCGCCAGAATCTTGCTTCGTATTTAATCTGCACTGCCTAGTTTGACAGTTGAGTTTGGTGTGCTGCACTGGACAGACCCACTGAGAATAACCTGTCTATCATAAGGTTGCCCCGCCCAAAAGCATATGCCACTTTATCTTCTATTTTAGTCTAAACTGGACCATAATTTACTAAATGAACATCATAATGTATTGAAGACTTGAAACTAGCGATTGAGACCAGAAACTCATCACCTGGATAACTGTGGCTAAGAGGTAGAAGCGGGTCGTCCACTAATCGGAAGGTTGTTGGTTCAATCCCTGTTGGGGATTGTTCCGTGCTGTGCATCTGCGTTAGAATGAATGAGTTAGTTTCTGTTCGATGGGCTTTGCCATCACTGTGTGAATGTGTGAAAGGGTGAATGTATGTGAATGTATCTATATCTATATAAGTACAGACCATTTGCCATTAGGAAATAAATTAGCTAATAAATGAAGTGACAAGTCGGCTCATTCTCCGTTTTAAGACACTTCCACATTGGCTTTACTTTTCAGACCCGGAAGCTGTCCATTATACATACTGTCAATGGACTCATGTCGCTTAATTGCATCCACATTTCCCTCACTTTACATGTATCCATGGTGGGAGGTACTAACACGCAAGAAAACCAGATAAAGGAAAGTAGGAAAGAAGAAATATGGTTTTAGATAATTGAGATGTCCTTTTCTCGAAAGTGTCACATGAAGCGACGTCCGTTTATGATGATGGCAACAGCTGATCACAGCAGGATCAGCTGTCAGTCGGCTTTAACAGCAGCAGAGACTTTTGATGCAGTTTGTATCTGCACACAAAGGAACTGTACTAATATTAATAAAGACACACAGTCAACAGTGCCAGAGCAGCAGCCTGTTACCTGTTTAACAAACATTATCACCAGTTAAAAACGCAGCACTGAGATCGATCTGACCGGTTGGGTTATTAAAATTATGATAACATTGTGATTAATAGCAGCTGGACTGGGACTAAGTTAGGGTAGGGAAGTTTCTCCCCATTAAGAGATAGGCTGTGCACATTTGCGCACGAGGCACAGCAGCATAACCGACATCTCCGACACGGTGAGGGCATCTGATGTTACTTAATGGTCTGTTAATTTCCACCTCCAGAAGTTCCCACACATAGTCCAGGTTCATACAGGAGGACTTTATATGTCCTGTCAACGTTCTAACAGTTTTTAAGTTTTGCTGGTTAATGTTATTTGCTGCAGTGACATTATTGCGTTCATGGAAATGTCTAAAATGACCGAAAGCATCTTCTCTAATAATTATAGTAAATTAAGAAAACACTCATAGGCTTCATCAATAGAACACAGAATAAATAAAGAAAAGCTGCCAAAAAATAAGCATAGTAATCATTTCTACTGGCAGAATTTGTTTTATGTTGTTTTTTAATCATTATGTGCACCGTATTTATTGTTATTGTTACTGTAAATTCATTATTGAATAACTCAGAATATGATTGTGGTGTCTTTTGAACATTGGAAAATATTTATTAGACAAAGCCAACTCAGGAATTATCAATGTTTCTAGAAATGCTGATAAATGATGCTTTCTGTGTAATAAATTGGTCTAATCCAACATGGTTTGTTATGGTTTCCTATAGGTGGATATGAAGCTGGTCAAGGTGTCTGTGATAATACGTTTGGTTGGAAGTCGGTGGGGCAAGAGTTGAGGCCCAATGACGTGACACCAGATTTGACTCCTTTTCAGCATGGAAACCGTGCTTTAGCTTCAAAGGACATGAAGAAATCGCAGGGTAAGCTCTTACTAACATTCAGTACTCTAACATGAGCTAGTGAAAACAGCAATGGCTGCAGTATTCAGATGGCATAAGATATGTTGATAGAATTTAGTTACTCTTACATATCCAGGCTGTTCTTACTGACAGACTACAGTCATTTCTTTGTCACTTTAACCATTTGTGTGGTAGCTCTCTATCAAGGTAACAAACAAATGTCTGATATGAAGTGTAAACACATCTGAGGAATAACAACAGAAACAGGAGTGACTGTTTTTTTGTTTTAAATGCCACACTAGTATCTATCAACTTAAGCCATTTATAGTTCAGAATTTTAGTTCATAGCTAAATCTATTCCCTCATGTCAGGGTATATGTGATGTTAAACATGCAGCATGTGATGGAGAGTGTCAGTGCATTGTTGATCGCATGTTATTGTAGATAGAGGGATGGCTCACTCAGAGGAGTCTCGGCTGGCCAACCTCCTGCGCCGAGTCTCCAGGGAAGATGATCGCGACCGCAGGCTGGCCACCCTCAAACAGCTGAAGGAATTCATCAGTCACAGCGAAAGCAAAGTGGTCAGTCGGATTGTGTACAGATTATCTTCTTTATGTTTCTGCATTTAAACATCACTCATTGAGACACATGCTCTCTCTTGGGTTGGGTATAATTAGTTTTTTTTCCAATACCAGTGCTAAAATGGTACGTATAAAGATGAT
>NW_023339696.1:26976-31721 GCF_004916995.1 Morone saxatilis
ATTATGAAATGACGGTCAAGGACATTAAGGAACTTGACGTTCCTTAATTTACATTTGAACTTGAAATTGAGCAATATAATATCTGTTAACAGTTTAAAGTAATACTATATTATTATACTTACTAATATAAATTAAACAAATTTACATAAAAAATAAAACCTAACCCAACGACATTAGTCGTGTGTGTCATGTGTAGAAATAATATAAGACTACTAACAAACACATCACTGTCCTAATACTTTGTGTCTTCTCTCACGCAGACCCTGGTCAAACAGTTGGACACCATCCTCAGCACCTTGAATGACATTTTGAATGAAAGGTAAGAGAAAGATAGGTGCTTTAGCTTCATTGGGATCAGGACTTCTGGACATACTGGAAGAAGGTGTTGTCAATATAGGTGGGAAACATGTCAGGGACTGCAGCGGGGTTAAACGTCCAGGGCAGTAAAAATAGAAATGACAAAACAATATTAAAAATCCTAAGAAATGTAAACACCTGCCAGCCTTTTTGTCTTGAAGGTAGGTGTCAGAACTGGGGTTGGGCCAGAGTGAAAATTTCAAAGCGTTTAGAAGGCGCATAAAGGCTCTTCAATCAGCTGTTCAGAAATGTTGGAAATGCTGGAAGAAGGGATGTCGCGATCAAGTTTTCTTGCCATTTAATATTAAGTATCTGCTGATACAGAGTCCTGATCCAATACTATAGTAGTTCAATAGTATTTTCCCAGATAATACAGTTGCAAGTACATACAAGGTATTCAGATCGGTCCTATGTTTGACATTTGAATAGCTCTGCATTGCATTAAGAAAAGCCAGTACTGATGGGTTAAAAAAATACCTTCATCTGCCCCCATACGATCCCTGGGATCAGACCAGGACATCCCTACAGATGTGGATATGTGCATATCATTACACAAAGGCAGTGCCACCACAGACCACCTTCCTTAGTGCACAAACTGGCAACAATCACAACCAAGCATAGATACACAGCTGTCTAACAAAATACATTTTGTATTGGCTGCAGCAAATACTGTTTTCCTGACAATTATAAAAAGAGGAGCTTGTAAGTCCAAAATAAATCTAAGATAATTTGATGGTGTTCATTATGTTTAGTTTAGAAGCATGTCAGTGTGTAGTGCGCTTTGAGTGGTTGGAAGACTAGAAAGGCGCTATACAGGTCCATTTTTTTTAAAAAAAATTTGTGCTTTAGTTTATTATTTTTAGTGAAATATAAAGTGACAATATCCTGGAAATAATTAGTCTGAACTGTAGCCAAATTAATGTTAGAGAGAAACTGAAGTCAGTGCAGAAAGTGGAAAAATCTGCTGTGGTGAGGACAGGCAAGCATGCCACAAAAGTGAGCTTAAATGATTACCACTTCATTTGTGAGCAAACTCCTGCAAACTGATTTCTTAAAAATAGTGGGAACCTTATGATTTCCACATAGATGTAGGTATTCCAGTGAGTGAAACGAGTAAATGCTCTCAAATTGTAACAAAGGTGCATCTACTTGAGGCATCTGGAGACCAGGCTCAAGTAGTGCCATCCTGACTACACATCTCAGAAGCATGACATGTACACTTACACTCTGATAGTCCCATAACCACGTGGTCTCTAACATGTAGTCTCTTTGCCGGTGTTGTTGACGTGTGTAGCAGCAAGCTGTTGTGGGAGTTGCGTCAGGACGCGGCTGCCTGCCTGGGTCTCCTCTGCACAGTGCTCAGCTACGAGGCGGAGCGCATCTTCAAGTGGCTCTTTCTCAAGTTGACTTCAAGTAGTCGCGACGAGGTGAAGCTGTTGTACCTGGTCTCAGCGCAGCGAGCTCTGGAGGCTGCTGGAGAGAGGAAGGCCTTCTCTCACGTCATGCAGGTAACAATGCACAGGACATAGGCTTCAGTTGATTTCTGTAAAGCTCTGGACATTCTGTGGCCAGTTTCTTGTAGATGGGTCCCTCCTTAGACTAGTCTTATGTCAAAGTTGTTATTCTGTGTTTTGTGTGTTTCAGCTGGTGATGAGCAACCTGCAGTCCATCCTGGAGAACGTGGACACACCAGAGCTGCTTTGTCAAAGTGTGAAGTGTATTCTTCAGGTGGCTCGCTGCTACCCGCACGTCTTTAGCACCAACTTCAGGGTGAGTGTTTCAGCAGCGATCGGCCCATTAGCTACCTGCTAATCCTTTAGAGGGCCGATCCCAGCTAGAATGAGCCTGGCCTTATAGTGGTTGGTATTATTTCATATGTTGGCTAATGCAGGCTCCTTTTCCTTTGATGTTCTGCAGGACACAGTGGATATCTTGGTGGGCTGGCACATCGACCACACACAGAAGCAGTCAGTCACTCAGCAAGTTTCCGGTTAGTTGGATTTCTTATCAGCACTCAAAGATTGTTGTAGAAGAAGTTTTATCTAATGTTCAGATTGCAAACTCTTCAGCCCTGTCTACTTGTAATAAAGTTGGATGGACATTGTCTGAATATCTTTGGGGACAAAACAAGACATTTGAGGATGTCACATTAGGCTTTGGGAAACACTGATTCACATTGTTCATCATTTTCTGATGTATGGACCAAACCACTAATAAATTAATTGAGAAAATGATTGACAGATTAATTGATAATAAAATAATCGTTAGTTGCCGTCCTACTGCCATGAAATTGGGCAAGCCTGTTCTATATGCTTCTTTCACTATACTGCCTGTGTAGACATGGTGTAAAAGCTTAATGGTACTTTTTTAATGTCTGCTCTCCCTGTCTTTGTTTAGGCTGGTTACAGAGTCTGGAACAGTTCTGGGTGGCAGACCTGACCTTCTCTACCACCCTGCTGGGACAGTTCTTGGAGGATATGGAGGCGTATGCAGAGGTGAAGTTAGTCGTTAAGCCTGCTGCACACTGAAATTCTTTACAACCAATGCCGAGAGTTAGTTTATATCTACAGAGGGAGGCTGGTATGTTCAACTAGACAGACAGACAGACAGACTTTCCTGTCACTCTTTAGCTGTCACTATCAATTAAAAGGCAATAAAAATGTTTTAATTAAATTAAGAAGAGACTCTCTCTACAAGTTAGTTATTAGGTGTGAATGCTCACTCAGTTTTTCGTGATTTCTCAACTGTTACCTACTCATTCATGCTTTCAGCTAAAAAGTCCATTCAAACACTGAAATATTCAACATCTTTCAGACATTCTAGCTATTATTCAACTTTCAAATCCTATTAAAATGTTCAGAGCTAGAGTGCGTGACATCACTACAGTGGACTTTTTCATTAGACTCTTTCACATCTTTCCAAGTACAATACTCCTTCAATTACTTCCAAAAAATTAAAGCCAGCGATTCAGTATCGTCAGCTCTTCAACACACCTTCAAATCTTCCATCTTTTACAGATTATTAATATTATTTAACTTTTACAGCTAGCAATTGAGCCTGGCGTAAGCCGTTCAGCAGTGAGCATTCACACCCACAATTTCTTCAGAAAATGCAATATCTAGTTATAGGTAGTTATACAAAGAGTTGCAGTCAGTAGCTACACCGTTGGAGGCCTTTTTAAGACCTATTTTCAGTCCATAATGGCAAAAAAAGTACGAAGAATATGAAGGAAAATCCGACTCACAGAATTACTTAGTAAATTAATTTATTCACCTTCAACAGGAACATTAAATGGACATCTATGACTTCCCATGCAACTCTAATGCCTTTTTTATACCCAAAGTTCTTTTATTTAAGTGTTTTCTTGCACAAGGTGCAGCAGGCTTCAAACGTGTTTTCAAAAGGCTTCATCCAAGCACAAAATTTGCTGTTTCGAGCCAGAACTGAGGCCTGAACTTGCACTTACACAGAATACATGAAAGTATTGTTAGCAGAAACAATTTTAAGCCCACACACAATGTAATAAAACCTCTGATTATAACTGACAATTAAAACTTGAACTTGATCAATACCATTTTTCCCAAAAACACATTTAACACATCATCAACTTTATACAATTTTTAAGACATTGTAAGACCTAAAATTCAGATGATTGGATTTTAGACTTTTAAAAAGACCTTCAGAGACCCTGTATTTGTGATTAAGACAGTAAATACTTGAAGATCTTTAAGAAATCTTGTTAAAATGATATTCTCTTCTCAAAATGCCACACAGAACTCACGAGTGCTTTTATCAACGACTTTACTGAGTCTGTGCTCTGTTTAGGATTTGAACCACGTGATGTCAGGCGAGGTGCTAGATGAAGACATCCCCCCTCCCTCAGTGTCACTGCCCAAGCTGGCAGCTTTGCTGAGGGTTTTCAGCACAGTGGTCCGCAGCATCGGAGAGCGATTCAACCCTTTCAGAGGACCACCCATTACTGAGGTCTACGTCACTGATGTAAGAGACGCTCCTCGGAGAACCTTGCTTAGGGCTGAGCAGTGTTCATATTATAGAGGATGCACTAAATAGATGATCCAGTCAACTCGTGGGAAAAATTAGGAAAGCAGTATGAGACTTTATGCAATGATTATGTCGTTGTAGTGATTTTGTGTGAATACAAGTTTTTTTTTTTTTAAAGTCTTATCTTGATACAATATAAAGCACTGAGAGATCCCTTTCTAGTGTGACTAGGGTGTAAAATCCTCAGCTAATATTAGCAGTTTGAGTTGAACAAAGAAGAGATCTTCCAAAGTTACAGTCTCGTCAGCACCAAATCCTTTCTTTGTGTTACAATACCTCCACTGCAGCTCAGCAAGGAAACCATTCCAGGAAACACACTTACACTT
>NW_023339696.1:31732-33607 GCF_004916995.1 Morone saxatilis
AAAAGACTGTGGAAGATAACCATAGACAAGAAGAACATGTTTTTGACTATTCTTCATGATGACATTGAGGTAACTGTATCTGTAGTCAAGTAATTTGATGGTTATACATGTCTCAGAAGAGAGACTGGTCGTTGAGTTGATTTTGGACTCCCAACTCCCAATAGGGATGCACAAAATATCGGTGGCTGATGTAATATTGACCAATAAGTAAGAAAATGTAATTATTGTTCGTATTGGCTGTAGTCAACCGAAGAAAATATTCAACCACTCAATAGGTCAATTGAGAAAAAAAAATCAGCTTTTTCTGAGTGAACTATATCTACCACAGTGCTTTCTACCTGCTAGCTGCTGGGTGCTCATCAAAGCAACCTAACATTTCCAAGAGAATGCATTCCTGTAGTTTGATTAATACCTATTCACACGTAGTAATATTGTTACCTTCATGGGATGTCTATCCAGTAAATTAAGATAAAGCAGCAACGTACACATAATGGTAAGGATCATAGTGCAAAACGGGCTTCCATACAACAGAAAAGCTAATGCAGTATAAAGCAACATGAAAAACAGTTACTGACATTCAACCTACTACTGTTATTTAGTTGTCTTCATATGAATGTTCACAAAGATTCTCTCTATTGTTTTTTCTCTGCATGTTCAGGTTCTGAACCGGGTTCTGGCCTGTGTGACTACAGCAAAGCAGGTCCAGTTCTCTGAGGCAGTTCTCACAGCAGGGAATGAGTGTGTGGGTGTGTTGCTGGCCAGTGTGGAGCCCTGTGGTCAGCTGATGGAGGCTGTTCTCACCTATGGCCTGGACCAGCTGGCCTGCTGCCAGGCCTGCGGCTCAGACTACAATCTAGCAGTGCTCAGCCTCCTCACTCTGGTACCGTCGCTTTTAGAGTTCATCTTTGTCATCTGGCATCTGAGCAGCCCAAACAAATCTGGTTACAGTTCTACTCATGTATGTGTAATGGTTCAATGGAACCTCGATGGATGAACCTTACTGATATTTATTTCTAGGAGGATATTCAGGTTTTAGGAGCATTCTCTGGATATTTTTCAGCCTTTTGTGCATTGTAAACAAACCAATGGTTTGCAAGGCTCTAGTAGAGATGCATGATAAACACATGACAGAGGGAGGCTGTGTTTCCACGGTCGAACAAGTCCGCCACTGGTGAAAAACTTTCAATTTGGCCATTAGGCAAAATGTCTCCAGCAGCACCAGCTGTTCAACTTTTACTACGGGAGCAACATGACGTAGGATGTGCATTACGTCATTAACACTTAGGTTAATTGAAGTACATCTGCATGTAAACAGGAATATTAGTGGAATATTCATTTTTATTAGCCATGTTAACATCGTAGTAGAAATATTGTCTTTTTCAGATTAAGGGCAAAACCTGGAATATTTTGTACATGTGAACGTAGTCACTGTCGATCCTTCCCACAAAGCCATAAAATATTTGGAGAGGGCTTCCAGACAGAAAACCAATATTGTACCAGTAGAGCTGTACTGCTGTTAGATGTTTCTTTTCTGTATTTTTCTATAACTTTTTTTTGTAGTCATTGTTGACATTTGCTTTCAGATTGTGGACCAGATCAACACAAAGCTACCTGCGTCCTTCGTTGAGAAATTGTTGGCACCCGACTCCCAGCTGCTGAAGCTGCGTTTCCATCGAGAGAAAGAGGTGTGTGAGTGTGTTGCCTTATCAAAAAACTGTATAGTATAACTAGGTAACATATAGGGCCATGTGCAAACACGCAAAGCTTGGTTCATATTTCCTATATAGCAAATACTAGGGATGTCCTGATTAAGTTGTTTTGCTCCCGATCAGTGATTAAATATTGAGTGTCTGCTGATGCATAGTTTCGATATTT
>NW_023339696.1:33616-38335 GCF_004916995.1 Morone saxatilis
TTATTTTTTAGGAAATATAGAGTGCCAAGAGCTATTGCGGTTAACCCAACCAGTGAAATAATATATATCACCACTGCTTTATAATATTTGATGGGTCTAACTGGTACTAGAGTAAGGTTGAAGAGAGACTCACGGCTTGTTCACACCGACCGTGTCTACGTGGCATGTGCATGGCGGAACATCTTGATTTTTATTCCGGCGGCCATGTTAACAGATTAAAGCGGTCACGCTGCCTGTGTGAGAGACACGTCTGCAACAAGAGTCAGTAGAGAGTCGAGGTCTCGCCTATTTTTATTTACGGTGCGCATCTCCCACCAAAAGGGCACAATAAAAGGACCTGTTGATAGTCATCCACATATTTCAGTCCAGTTTAAACTTCCTTTTCAAAGTAAAAGCACTGTAGTAATCTTATTTACCACAACTTCACTTGTGAAATAATTTCCGGTTGAAGGGCAGTTTTTTTCCACTGCGCTCTCTCGCTCTCTCTCTCTCGGGTAAACAAACCACATGTGCTTTCTTCACCTTTATGTTTAAACTTAAACTGAACATTTTGAATTTTTATGGACATTATACAGGGAAAAGTGTAGAGAGGAACATAGGGCTGGCAGCAGCAGCTATGCAGCAGCCACGCAGCCTTCACGTGCCTGAGATGCCATGCGCTGCTCAGGCAGCCTGTGTGAACAGGGTGTTAGTGTGGCTATGCTTTAGGACTAACTTCACCTCTGCATACACCTCCATGTCACTGGTTATGGTTGGGATTAGATTAAACAAGAATGGAACAATATAATGTCCTGAAATGTATCTAATCCGAAGTTTGTGTCTGTTTATGCGTGCACTCCACAGGTGACCTCAGCTGTCCATGGTGTGTACCAGGCACTCCTAAGCCTGAAAAACATTCCAACACTGGAGGCAGCTTATAAAATCGTTTTGGGTGAGATGGAATGTGCCCTGTCTAGCCTGACAGCAACCCTGGAGCCCAGTGGTAGGGCCACAGTGCTTGACGGCCCTTGCCCCAGCATCCAGCACCCTGCTTTTGCCTCCCTCACCCTACCCCCGGAGAAGGCCCAGTTCACCCTCATCTTTAACCTCAGCACCCTCACCACCATCGGCAACACCAAGAACTCTCTCATTGGGGTGAGCGCCACTGTCTTTTTCTATGTTGCTGATCACTAAATAGCACTCAATGTCCCAGCATAGGCAGCACTGGTTAAATGATTTGATTACCTATGGCTGTACCACCTGCTAACTGGCTACAGCATACCTAAATGGCTTGGTTGCTTTTCAGGAAAGGTGGTGAGTGCCAGTCTGTTTGCTTTGTTCCTTGCAGCATTTGGCCTCCTTTTTCCCACCACCTCACTAGTCCACACAGGCCCAAGGTAGCTCAACATGACGGAAAATATAGCAAAAAGACAAACATAGTGAGCTGTTCAGTAGTTGTTCATCATTGTTAAGGCTACCAGAACAGCTACAGCTGCTTCGCAGTGGTTGGCTGATGAAAAGCAGGACCTGCATGTGTTCATTTCTGCTCTGACAGAAGCTATTTTATATTGGCCACGCATGTTGATTTTGAAATCTGTTTTGTGTGTTTTAGATGTGGGCGTTGTCTCCTACGGTCTTTGCTCTGCTCAGTCACAATCTGATGCTGGTCCACTCTGAGTTAGCAGTCTACTACCCTGCCATCCAGTACGCTGTACTCTTCACCCTGTACTCCCACTGCACAAGGTAAAACACAAACACTTGTACTGTGAGCAACAGTCCACTACAGCATTAGGAATGTTACACACCCATCAGAACAGTGGTTCTCAAAGTAAGGGGGGGGGGGGGGGTCGAGGGGGGGCAGACAGCAGAAATAGGCAATTTGTACGTTGCCATTGTGACTTTAACATAACGGACTAGGGCTGCCCCGACTAAAGATAAAGCCAATAGTGCGACCTGCCTGTTAAATGCTAATGGAGAAAAAAAAAAGCAGTAATGATTCCCTGAAATGGGGAAATTAACACAGTATAACATCGCCACAAAAGACTGAATAAAATAAATCCCAAAAAACAAAATACTGCGCTCTTTGACTTTTGAGCACATGTGAGAGACAAAAAATGTATTGTGAGGAATTCAATCTAAAAACTTTTCTGTATAACATGCTTAGTTCCTCAGTCTTTAATGGGTCCTCAATCAAAGTGAGGACCTTAAGGAAATGCCACTGAATAAACGGTGTTCTTCTGCTCTGTGGTTTATCTTCCTCAACTGGCCTTAGTGTTCGTCCTCTGTTTGCTATCCAGAAAAATGAATCACTTCAATCTCATCCCAGCCTGTCCATCCCATCATCCCCCCTCCTTGTTTCGATGGTGCAGTCATCAGCACTGTGACCACGGCAACTAAAGAAACATTTCAGCACACTGCTAAGCCTTCAGGGATACTGCAGAAAGGAACATCTACAAAAACAGGGTTCCAACAAACTCACATCTAGCTTAAAACACACACACACACCACACACACAACACACTACACAACACACAAAACACAAAAAAGTTGTGCTTTGGTACACTAATCAGTGAGGCCCTCAGAAACACTCCACGTTGTCACAAGGAAGAAAGCGGTTCATTGGATGCAAAATTAGTATACGCCCTCGATTACAGGATGAGATCACAACAATAACAACATTTTATTGTTTTTCAGGAAATTACAAACTCTAAAATACCATAACCCAATAATAATATCCAAAAATACCTACAAAAAATATAAATAAATAAATAAATATGTGATAAAAACACCTAAACTTCATGAGGACTAAGTTATCTATGTAATGTTGGCAAGTGTGAAAGTATACTTGACTGACTTCCAGCACTGCAGAGAGTGGCAGCTTGACACAAGAGCTCCTGCTCCCCCTCTCTATTTTCGACTTTAATCTTGACTCTCTTTTTTCTTACTTTCTAACTAGCACTTTATTTGTTGTTGGAAATAGGACCGACAGTGTTGGTAATTTCGTTCTTTGTTTTTTGCCTTAGTTTAGCTAGTTTAGTTTTGTATCGATACACAATGTGCAGGAATGTGGACACCGCGACCAACACACAACAAAGCGTCTACTCACGTGAGGACCTCCTCCAGTATCGGGACTTACGTGTTGCATGTCCGAAGGAGATCCCGGTGGAGTTAAGGAGACGAAGGCGAGGAACCAGAGCAGGCACGTTGGTGAGGAACAAGAAGACAGAGAGGCGGTGGAGATATAAGCCATGTCTTCCCTCGGTTGTCATGGGGAATGAAATAAGATCGACGAGCTCTCTGCCCTGGTTAGCAGACAACGCGAGTACCGGGAGTGCAGCATGTTATGTCTGACTGAGACATGGCTGAATGGTAGAGACCAGACTGCTCAGTGGAACTAGATTGCTTTTTAATAGTTCGGGCAGACAGGACGAAAAATAGCGGTAAGAAGTCCGGAGGAGGGCTTTCTGTCTTTGTTTACTCTAAATGTTGTAACCCATGACCTGTTGTCACGAAGGCAGAGATCTGCACACTTGATATTGAACTGCTGGCCCTCGGGTTAAGGCCATACTATCTTCCCTGTGAGTTTTTGGCCACCATTGTTGTCATTGTTTACATTCCTCCATCGGCAGTAGCGGCGCACGCCTGTGACGTCATCCACTCCACCGTTGCAGACCTGCAGACACGTCATCCCAGCGCATTTATTTCAATAAATGGAGATTTTAACCATGCCAAAATCTCAAGGACCCTGACCAACTTTACCCAGTACGTGACCTCTAACACCAGAGGGGAAAAGAGCTTGGATCTGCTGTATGCCGGTGTAAAGGAGGCATACAGCATACAACTGTAATAGATAGATACATCTATTACAGTTGATTGCAAGAAAGGAACATGTCAACCAAAGCAGCAGTATGGCTTTTTATTTTCAGCACTTTTCATCACAGGTAGCACAGAGAAAAAGGCTTTATCAGGCTGTGGCTACAGTTCTTGTATAGTAAGATTTGTCTTTTTGATTGGTTGCCAAACTCAAGAAGATGGGTTGGAGAGAAGAGAAGAGGATGGCATGGTTCTGATAGAGAGGGATTCTTGTCCAGACTGTGGTGGACAATGAACCATAGTAGCTGCTACATCTCAAAGTGTTGGAAGTTATTCAATCCCTTAGACTTGATAACAAATTGTTTTACCAGTACTACCTGTGTTATGACAGTAATAAAAGAAACCGAGCGGTATCCTTTTAGATGAAACAGGAGGCAGTGTGCTATTTGCTTCCACCTATTTTCATGTTTCCCATAAAAACAGGCAGGGAGGGACAATTTAGTACTTGCATAATCGCCTTCAATTGGCAAAATCTCTTTTCCTTATTTGGACAATTTATTGACTCTGAATACACCCTCTGGTTTATATCAGATATACAATAAATGCCAGTAGGGAACATTAGTGTGAGTCAAACATTCTTCATTCATTCTTTAATATGATACTAATGCCATTTGAGTACATACTCCACTAAAAAAAGATACACTTATAAATCCTATGAAAATAAGGACAACAAAGAATGATGGATAATGAGTTACTATTGGAATATTTTAAAAATATCACAGTGATGATTAGATATCATAGATTAAAGTAAGAGCACTGTAAAGCAGCTGGCGTACTTGTCAAAAGCATTTCCCATCATTATAGTGCTTGACCTAACACACAAACTGAACCAGCAGGTTATAAAGTTAAGGGTCCTCTCTTCTATTC
>NW_023339696.1:38435-41869 GCF_004916995.1 Morone saxatilis
CAGCCTGAGCCCAGCAGCCACTGTTTGTCTCAGTCGTACCGTACAGTCAACAGGTAAACTAACGTATTCATCATTTAATCCTTTAACAGTTTTGCTGGCTGAGGCAACAGGCTGACAGTTCTCATAATCTAATATTATGACTTTATTCTCGTAATATTATGACTTTATTCTCGTAGACCTAATATTATGACTTTATTCTCGTAATGTTACGACTTTATTCTCGTAATGTTACGACTTTATTCTCATAATGTTAAGACTTTATTCTCGTAATAAGACTTTATTCTCGTAATTTCCAAAAGAAAATCATTTTTTCTCTTAGTATGGCCCTAATACTCCGTCGTACATAAATATAGTGATCCTCTCTGTGTAGTAGAAATATTTGCAGCTGAAAATGGAAAAAAAACACCCAAAATTGCACATTATTGTCTAAATGGCCAACTTCCTGTGTGTGGGTCTTTGAGGCTTTCTTTGTACGTCTGATACATCTGCCCACTAATGTTTCTATGTGTCCGTAAATGTGCTGCCGGGGCTACTTCGTTGAAATGCCGTAGTTTTAACATCCAGACTGTGACATCATGCTGAAACTAAAGTCATGGTGACCGTCCTTACAGCGCAACGTCCAAATATGAAGTCGATCTGACAAATTCTGTAAGAGGAGTTTGAACGTCTGGAAAAGGCAAAAGATGGTGGTAAAACTACATATTAAATTCAAAATGGCCGACTTCCTGTTGGTTTGGGTCCAAGAGGCTTTTCTGCTTCAGAATAAATAGTACGATAAACATGCGTACCGATTTCCGTACACGCCTTACGCGTCTTGGTGGCTGATTCTGGCGGGCAGGCCTTAGCCATTTGGCGGCGCCCGTGCACGGGGACAATTGCATACGTCGAGTTCTCGAACGATTGAATTTTGTGCAAATTTTCCTGACTTTTCGAGCATGTTGCGGCCGCCAAATATGTCGTTGAAGAGGCAGACAATAATAATTCCTTCCATTACAATAGGGCCTTTGCATGGTCAGTGCTCGGGCCCTAATAACAAGAATCCTTCCAATTACAATAGGGCTTTCACACGGTCAGTGCTCGGGCTTTAATGATGGCCTGTTCTAAGGGGCCCTCCTATCTGACCTGTAAGTCATGTAAACCATTTGTCATTACCAAACTATCAGACCAACAGATGGAGCAAACCAGACGTCAGATCTAAGAATAAGTAGACCTACACAGAAAATAATGACGCATGAACAAACAGTATTTATTGAAAAGAATATTTTCAGTCTTTTAAGATAAGTGAATATTAACATTAACAAAATTGTATATAATTGAATATAAAATGAAAAAATATGCAAACACTGAGCTTTGCCTCTGCTGCCTGGTAATTAGTCCAGTTATCACAATATTATATAGTCAGCATTACACACACAGCAAGTTTCATTTTGTCCATGCACACTGGAACGCACATTCAAGCACAACACGGTAGTATGTTATCGTTCACAAGCTATTTATTAACACTGTTGCCTGTTGGTCAAATGTATAAATAGTTGTATTTCACCCATTTGCTTTGGTCAGGCACAAAGTCACAGAACAGCCCTAGAAGACAGACGGACCAAAAGCTGCACGTCAGGGGCTCCCTTAATTTGCAAGGCCCTATGCAGCTTGTTTAGTGGGCGTATAGGGACAACCGGCTCAATAGTGTTAACATTTCAGCTCCTGATATCCAATCGGATATCTAATTCTAAAAGACTAATAATGTTTCCTAATGTTTAGTCTCGTAAGACTGCTGCTAAGAGTGGGATTTTCTGGTGGTGTATTTCTCTGAAAAGGTGACAGCAGGAAGACAGTTCTGCTAAAGTCCAGCGAGTGCTCTCCTGAGGTGATCAACTTTCTGGCCAACAAAGCGTGTCAGTGTTACCTGGCACTCTGTGATTGGGCATCTGTTAAAGAGTGGCAGGCCACCGTCCATTCCCTCAAAAAGAACTCCACCAATCCAGTCAGCATCAACCTGAGGACTGACTTCAACTACATCCAGGCCCTGAGCTGCTTTGAGGACGGAGATCTGGCAGAGTGCAGGGCTCAGCTGGAGCTGCTGCCTGGAGAGGACTACAGCTCGCTCTCTAGCAGTAAGGATAAGCTAGGTATGTGCATTATAGGACACAATCTAGAAAATAACATTTAAGTCCTGTAAATATGAATTAATATAATAATTAATAATAATTAATTAAATATTGTCATTGTGTTAAAAGGTACTTACAATCTTTGTCCAACAAAACAGAATCATAATCACCAGTCTTAAAACATTCCCGTTCGCCTCAAAACTTTTACATTGTGGTTCGTGTGTGTGCATGTTAGATCTGAAGAGGCTCCTTCCCTCTATGAGTCCAGATCCAACTGAGCTGCAGAGAGCCATCGAGGTGCAGCTCCTTCGGAGCGCTGTTTGCGCCATGACGAAATTCACTCAACAGCAAGAGCAGAGGAACACAGCCAATCCAGAGTGAGTGTTCACACTCATGTGTGTCATAGATATTGAGGTGTGCTGGACACAGAAACTAGTATCAGGTCCTCAAGGGTTCAGGGTTAGGGCTGTGTATTGGCAAGAATCTGGTGATACGATGCATATCACGATACAGGATATACATATCAGTATATTGTAATATATTGCGATACAGGGGCAACCTGAGAAAAAGTCACTAAAACCTAGAAGATTTGTCATGGTTGGACTTGCTTGGTAAATATTGATGTGAGCATTCGTTACTTTTGCATGTCAGAGTTATGCAGTCTCTTATTGAGTCATATGATGTAATGTTGCAGTACTTTAGTGCGCTGCCTGAAACAGACTGGACGGATCTGCTTGGGTCCCCTTCGCCTGTCCACCCTCACTCTGTCTGACGCCCTGCCCACCCTGCCCACCCTGCAGCTCCATTGCACTGCCACCCTGGAGAACACACTCACTGGACAAGAAGTATGTATACCCACACTTTCTATTTGACTGTAATATAAATGGAATTTATACTAGAAATGTTTGTCAGGCTTTATTTGGTGTTTTATTAAAGTGTTCACTGGTTTGGTCACCAACCAAATGTAAATCACAAAAAAGAGCACAAACAAAGGCCCTGCACGCCTTGCTAAACACTAAGATATTAACACTGTTCAATTAAATTTTATTTGTATAGCGCAAATTCATAACAATAGTTATCTCAGGACACTTTTTAAATAGAGCAGGTCTGGACCGAACTCCTTATAGCATTATTTACAGAGACCCAGGCAGAAACCTAGGACAGACCCTTTGGGTCTAGGTGGGTGGTCGTCTGCCTCGACGAGTGAGTGAGTGAGTGAGTGCTAATAGTATTGACTGATGATGATGAACATGAAGAAGATGATGACAACGATGAAAACAGCAGTGACAATAGTAATAATAGTAACTGTAGTAATAATAATATTAATTA
>NW_023339696.1:41969-44319 GCF_004916995.1 Morone saxatilis
AGTTAAAAGAAAGGGTATTGCAAAAGTGGACAGTTTCTCTCACACAATTCTTTTGCTTGTAACAGTACCTGCTCATGCTTGATCTTGACTTGTAAGCAGAAGGTTTGCGAGTCTTCTGTTCTCCAGATCCTTCCTGCCCGGCCACTCTCCGGCTGCTCCTCCAAACCCCTTCCGCCACCAGTCTGCATCTGTCCTGCATCGCTGTCCAAGAAATGGTGGGCAGGAGCTGACGGCAATTTACCCCTGATCAACACATATATTTAGATCTTAAGGTTAACAAATTTCTTACAGAAGTAGGTATGTACATATTTATTTGGTATCACAAATCATTTTTATTGTTATTAAGGCCCCACTAAATTAATATTTTCACTTAAATACCATCTTTGTATCAATTCTGTGACCAGTGGGTTGGTCATCTGGTTTCTCACTAAGTGTAACTATTTAACGAACACCAAACAGTTGAAGATAAATTCGAGAAATAAAATCACTTCTAATAAAATATATTAATGCGCCGCACAATGTATTAACTGCACACAGCCAGCGTCAAGACAGAAGGTTAAATCAGAACTACCTGCATTTCTTGAAGCCTCCCCCTCCCATGGAGAGTGGAAGGGGCCCAACAAATGGCGAGGGTAACTGAGAAAAAGGATGAGATGCGGGAGAGTCCTGGGCCACTCGACAAAAGCAGGCCTTGCAAAAATTATGGCTTCTGTCGGAATGTAAGAGAGCCCTTCTGGATGGTATTGAGAGGCGGGAAAAAAGAGCTGGGGGGATGATACCTAGGGGAGGACACACGGTTATCACATAATGCAGCAGTAATGCTAAAATTTTTGTAGGGACGGAAGTTTGTTTGAACGAAAAGGGGAGTGAGAAAACTGGTCGTCAGAGATGGCAGGGGAGGAAGCGACGTAACTTGTTGTTAAATACACAGGGGGATATAATTGTTTTAATACACGGGATTAGCGACACATGTTCAACATGTGTCACAACTGTAGCCGCCAAAAAAGGAAAACGTTCGCCGTATGGGAAATAAAAAGCTTTACTTAAAAGTTTTAAGACAAGATTTACCAGGTCGAGGGATAACACACAATCGCATCATTCGTCTCCGTTACTCGACACTTTCACTGGGGAAAGGAAAATTGGCATATTGTACGCCAAAATGTGGCTGTTAGGTGTTTGGGTGGTGCTGTACCAAATCGGTAAGGGTGTGTCATATTCTGACCCATATGGGTCCTGACCAAGGAGGCAAGTTCAAATCCAAAACTAAACTTTTCCTGCATATAACCAGCTTTTGCCTACTCCTCTTTTCTATTCTGTCCATCTGATATACATGATTGCAACAGCCAGTGCATCAATGACTCAGATAGTTAATCTTATTAAGAACAAACTCTCCTTTGTACACTATTTGTATGTACTTATGTGGATGCTTATTATGCATTAGAACATACCCCTCCAGGGTGCTGTAGGGGTTGAGGCTAGGCCTAGCTCAAGCCCTTCCCTCAGTTCACCAGCATGCTTCACCAGCAGACGGAGAAGACGCAAGGTTGCCATGACGATCACATCGTCATTGCTCTGTTTGGTGTTGTGACAGGACAGCAGGAGTTTAGGGTCATCCTCATCAATAGGGACCTAAAACACACAATACACATTTACGAAGGACTGAGTCATAGTCTTTAACAGCAACACACTGTTTGTCATTAGGTCTCACCTGTCCAGCATTTAGCTTGAGGAAGGTAAAATAGGCCTGGCAGGACACCCGGTACAGGCCGAAGATGCGGTCCACCACCCGTCTCCAAACTCGGATCAGACCATCTGTGACGGGCTGGCCCGCTTCTCCCAGCCAAGGGCACGAGGCGGTCAGCTGCCGCCAGATCACTTCCACCATGTCGTCCTCGTCTTCCTGCTGTAGAGCCATGTCCTCATCCTGACACACAACAAAGTAGTAGGATCAGAACAATCTGCACTGCTGAGCAGTGATCTGTTAATAATGCATGTAGTGCACACGCTGGGCATTCATGCAGCCTCTTGCAGTTGCTCCTGCTTGCCTTCTTATTATATACTGTTATATACCCTACCTGTATGCCAGTGGGTCGACACATGGCCTGTCCGAGAATGCTGAAGATGGTGTCCTTGTCTTCTTCACTGGTGGTTGCTGGTAGCAGCTCCTCTATCTCCCTTTTCTCCCCAGGAAGAAGAGGCAAACCCTCTCCTTGGCTGATGAGAGAAAAAAGAAATCAATTAGAAGTAGTACTACAGAATGCTGCTTACTGGCTTGGAAATACAAACAGAGTTTTAAAAAGGAAGTTTTTCCTGGCCGCCATCGCCGAGTGCTTGCTCATGATGGGAACTG
>NW_023339696.1:44358-49621 GCF_004916995.1 Morone saxatilis
AAAAGTGTCCTGAGATAACTTGAGATAACCGTTATGATTTGGCGCTATACAAATAAAACTGAATTGAATAAACAACAACATTATCAATGTGGTGTGGTAGAGTTAATTGTATTAGATCATACAGGTGAAGCTCCAAGCTGGTAACTATACATCTATTCCACTGTCTGCACATACCTGGCATTATCCACCACCTTCCTGCCCCAACGGTAAGCCCAGCTGGCCAGGGCTGCCCAGGACTTTGCCAGCTCTGGAGCCAGGCTGGTGGAGAGCTGGTAAAGTTGGCCCAATACGAAGTCTGGCTCCCCAACACCAACACTCACTGCACAGGGAACACCACCAAGATTAAAATTTAAATAGAATGTAAAAAGTACTGTTAAAATACAGCAGCGTAGGCCGACCCTATTCAGGTACGGACAGTTTACCTAGGAGACAGCTTTATTCCTAATAAGATGATTATTTATTGTTTTTGACTGATGTTGAATCCTGAACAAAACCAGTTCAAGAATGAGAGCTAATTTGGTGGAAAAGGAGTCCTCCCAGTCCACACTTCTTTTCCAAATAGTTTACATCTGGAGCCACGATTGCATTGTGTCATTTTACCTACAATCACATTTCAACTCGTAACTAATCATGGATGTATGTGCGTGCTATGTGCATGAATGTGACTACGTAACAGGCCAATATTGAAACAAAATATTACAGGAAAAAAAGAAAAAAAACTTTGAAACGGGATCTATTATGCTAATTTCAGCTCTATATTCTCATTCACTAGAGTAGCTTTGCATGATTCACTCGTTAAAAACATCTTTATCTTATACTGGTCCTTCATGCAGCCCTTCAGTTCATCCTCTGTCTGCAACAGCCAGCTCTTTAAGCAGTCTGAATTCTGAGCTTTTTGCTCACAGGGATTACTTTTACATATGTTTACCAAATTTTTTGACACTTTAATATCAATATCTAACTTTGTAACATTATATGACAGAAAATAAGGAAAAGCAAATATCAGTCCTTTAAATAACATTTCAGTGAACTCATAGTACTGTCATTCAAATTTTTTTAGTATTATTTTGACAGTGTTGTTTCATCAGTTTGAATAATTATTTATTTTTTAAAATCAGATATTCCGCTTTGTACCACTAGAGGCAGCTTGCGTACCACCAGTGAGACCATAGTTTGAGAACCAGTGGTCTAGAGGTACGAAGACTTTAACATGTGTCAGGTATGAATACTTTTCTATCTTATAATCTAGGTGAGCTTGTATTGTAAATGTTACCTGAGGTCTCAGCGACGATGTGAGGAATGCCCTGTTCTTCGAGGGGAAACTCCAGCAGAGCAGAGATATTCCTGCTCAGAGGTGACATGCTGCTCACAGCACTGGATGAGTTTACTGCTCCTGACTTCTTTACAACCTAGACCAAAACATCACCAGTCCTTATAGGTTATTTCCCCCCCTTAATAATACCACCACTTGGTGTAAATGAGGACTACACTATGATAAGGAAAACAATTCTTGTGTTTGACAGCTAAATAGCACTGTGTAAAGAAAGTAAACAAATCACTGCTGTGCATTTTTTTACTTTTACGAAAAATGATCAGAGAATATTCCCAATAAACATCTCAGTAACATCACATACATTTCACAGCAGTGAAATTGAGAGCACATTAAAGGTAGAGCTGTATTGAAAGGTGAGCATGCCTGTTTAAGCTGAGGTGTCATGTCCTTCCAGTCAGCCAGCAACCATTTGCAGAGTGTCAGCAATGAACGGCAGGCAGCTCCTTCATTCTTCCCCACATGGCAGTAGGACAGAGCAGCCCTGCTCAGCATCTCCATGGCTGTCATGGACTGGCCTTTAGACAGAGACACTGCTTAGAGGAAACTGAGGATCGTGTTCTGAGCAATACATTTAAAACACAATTGAGAAATGTGCGTGTGCTAAAGCATGCAGGCTCATTCACTGTGAGATGTATTTGAATGTTAAAGTCACTCTGGACAGATATAATGGAAATTCCAAGCTTGGTCCTTGCCAAAAATCACCCTTATATTGCAGCAGCAATATTTCAATGTCTCCTGTTCCTCACCTGCAGTTCTCAGGACTTTGGCTTTTTCTATCTGCAGCTCTGGTCCCCATTTCTCGCCCAGAGTTCCCTCCAGGGTAAGTTGCCTGAAGGCCTTGCTTAGCTCATCCTGGTGCTCCTCCTCTTGTGTCCCATCACTGCACTGGCTGAGCAGGCGGGACGCCAAGGCAATGTTGCCTTTTTTCCGAGCAAATTTGACAGCAGTCAGACACAGCTCCATTAGGTGGCCATCTATGGAGGAAGAGTAACCTGGACAACAATGGAATCAGGTTTATTGCCAGGTAGGTTTTTACACATACAAGGAATTGGTGCATTGGTGCATAAAATATACAAATCAACACAAAAATCAAACCCATAGAATAGTAACTTTTAAAATATAAATAAATAAAGATAAGAAAGATAGGAAAGATAAGAAAACTGTACAGAAAACAGGAGTGCATTAATGTAATGCCATGCCTGTATATACAGGGTGGTTTAAGAAGTCAGAGTCAGTGCCAGTGGGGGGTCGGGGCCTTGTTAATGAGGCCCAGATGCAGATGGAAAGAAACTTTTTGTTGCGTGAGGTTTTGGTCCTCATAGAACTACCTTTTGATCTTGTGGAGGAGTTGTCATCCTGGAACATGGTGTATGCTGAGGGCCTGAAGGAAAGGCTGGACATCCTGCTGTTTACAAGAAGCTTAGAGCTCGCTGGACAGGGAATCACAAAGTTCCTGCCAAAGAATAGAAACAACAAGCTTGTTTTCTATGGTCAGAACAATAGTTAGTATTTACTTTTGTTGATTTTTTTGGTGCCGTTTCTTTAGGTTAACACTGGCCTCTGAACAGGCCAACCAGGGCTTAAAGAAAGTAAAATACGGCGTTCATTTTCCAGCAGCCTTCAATTCAATTCAATTTATTTTGTAATAGCAAGAATTCATAACCCCAAGAAGTTATCTCAGGACACTTTTCAAATAGAGCAGGTCTAGAGACCGAAACTCCTTAATAGCAATTATTTACAGAACCCAACAGTACCACCCATGAGCAAAGACAGACAGACGCACAGCACAACAGTAGCAACAACTACACTAATAGTAATGAACTGATGATGATGAACATGAAGAATGACGACAGACAAACGATGGGGGAAAACAAATGAGCAGTGACAAAATAGTAAGTAATAGTAACCTGTAAGTAATATGAATATTAATACTGTTGGGATCCGGCAAGGGTACCTTTAAATTATGAACTTGTTCATTTGAAAGTGTTTAACCTGAAACAGAAAGGAAAATGTTGAATCTGACCATGTTGCTCAGAAACAAAAGAATCTCTGAAGGCGCTGTTTGTAAGTCATAAACCTTTCTAAAGTAGTGGTTGGACAAAAGGAGAACACCCGCCCCGCCAGATAGCAAACCGCCCTCAATGTGTGTGTGTGTGTGTGTGTGTGTGTGTGTGTGTGTGTGTGTGTGTGTGTGTGTGTGTGTGTGTGTGTGTGTGTTCAAGAAATTCTCTCTCCATCTAAACCTTGCCGCTCCTGCCTGCCACAACACCCACCCTGGTGATAAGTTCTGGACCTGCCGGTGCGGCGCCTGACCCCCACCGATGACGCACGACCAAGGATTATAGCACGGCACAAAAGTCTGCTTTTTCCCCACCCATCGCGGCAGCAGAGACAGTTTGGATTTCAGAACAATTAATTCCTGAATCAGCCTGGCTCCACCAGGAACCGCCAGCTGACCACCGCAGCCTCACCCGGGCAACATCTTTTTCTTCCCCATCTTCCCTTTGGAACCGTTTGGTAAACGTACTGGGCCCTAGACAGACAACTTAACCAGAGGTTAACGGCTTAAAACAAGGAACTGTTTAATTATTGTTAATGTTGCTGATGGGTTTTATTCAGGTTAACTGTGGTATTTGATGTGAATTTGATTAACTGAGGTTACTGTAGTCTTTGAAACCAGTGCTAAGGTGATGTTAGTTTAATGGCCAATTCACAAACCCCAGACATCGTCCTTTTGCATACACCTTACTCCTTTTTTACGGGCACCGTTAATGTTAAAATCACACACACACACATATTTGGTCCTAAGTACGACACATGGAGAGGGAATTCAGCCTGCCGCCTCATCTATTGCTCTGTGTCTCCTCAGGAACACAGGACATAAGCCTTTTATGAACCCCGCCAATGAAACACACCACACACACACCACCACACACACCCCACACACACACCCTTTAGTTCTTTTAAAGTTAGATTGTATATTGTGTGATTTTTCTCTGTTTTGCTTTTATTATATCTGGCTATTAAATGGTTTTGTGTTTACCATATGGCTGGCGCTATTTTACTATTTCGTACCAAGAGTGAGTGATACCAACCTCTTCCTAAAAATGTAAACTCCCCAAAGCTCCCCGCTCACTATTTATTAATGATTTTGGTGGTTAATTATTAAATTTAATTATTAAGTGCTGACTTCCTGAATTGATAAGTTTAGGTGTAAATTTATGAGAACTGATTAATAGATTATTGGTTATCGCTTCCCCCTTAATTTAAGGGTGGTCCCCGAGGAACTTTATTAAATTAAAGTCATTTTTCTATTATGCTTTTGATAATTAATAAATTTTGATAACCATTAATTGATTAAATTATTACCAGTTAAGACCCAACCTCCTACAACCGCTACGTCGTAGAAGCCGCGACCAAAAAGCCTGGTTCAACCACAGGGAGGAGCTTGGTAACCTGAAGGCTCTGGCTCCTGTTTCTACTTTTAGAGACCTAGAACCACAAGTAACCCTGCAATCAGAGAACGTAGTGTTTCTAGAGGGGGTAATAGGGTAGCTATGAGCTTTTAAAGATATGAAGGGGTCCTGGACCAATGAGAGGCTTTGAAGGTGAGGAAGGGAGGAATTTTAAATTCCCCCTATTCAGAATTGAAAACCCCAGGGAGCCCAAGTGCATAGAAAGCTAATCAAGAGAAGATTGATGCTCCTTTTCTAGTTCCTGTCAGTAACCTCGTGCTGGCAGCGTTCTGAATTAATTGGAGGCGTTTTTAAATGGAAGCTTGATTAGGGCAAAACCTGATAATAAAGAGTTTCAGTAATCCAGGCCTAAAAGTAAGCAAATGCATGGTTAGTTTTTCTGCATCTGTTCTGTGATAGGATGTGTCTAATTTTTGTAAATATTACGTAAATGAAAGAAAGGGCAGTCAGGAAG
>NW_023339696.1:49646-52382 GCF_004916995.1 Morone saxatilis
TATTATTATTATCATCATCATCATCCATCATCATCATCATCATCATCATCATCATCATCATCATCATCAAGTAAAGACGTACTCGTACCGCAGCCTTGCCTCCGTGTATATTGTATATTGTTCTGCCTCCGTGTATATTGTTGAATACGTTAGTAGCCTAACAGTAGTACTAAAGGAGTATACATTACATAAAGTTACAACATGGTGTCAGAAGTTGGCGTTACGGAGTGAGCCGAGGACGGTACGGTGTACAAGCGGACTGAAGATTAGTCGACAGCGAACAGGTGGCGCGAACATGGAGCAGTTCAAACCTGTATATATTCGCTTCAGGTGCGTTGGACACAGAAGAGACGCTCAAAGTAGCCATTCTTCATCACACAGTTGGCGAAGAGGCACTAAAAGTATACAACACACTCAATTACCCCAGCCGGAGCCAACGCAACGATGGAGGAAGTTCTTAAAGCATTCAAGGACTACTGCAGCCCGCAAAAGAACGTTATTTTCGAGCGTCATCAATTCTGGTCACACACGATGTCAGCAGGAATATCGGTGGACAGATTCATCACGGAGCTACGTCAGAAGAGCAAAGACTGAGTTTGGTCGAAATGAAGATGACATGATTAGGGATAAATTAGTGTTCAGTATAAACGACACTCGTCTAAAAGAGAGACTGCTACGTGATAATGAGCTAACTCTGCGCAAGGCCATAGACATATGTAGATCTGCAGAGCTTGCCAAAACACAAATACAGGCGATGCAGATGTCACCTGTCATCCACGACACCTCAGTGGATGCATTAAGGAAAGCAACAGGGCAAACACGAACGGGTAGCTGGAACAAAAGCAAAACAAGCAGCAAGAAGCAAGCAACAATTGTCTGCCATAAGTGTGGCAACAAGCATGAGCCTCGTCAATGCCCAGCTTATGGAGCAGTGTGTCACAAATGTGGGAAAAACAACCATTTCTCAAAGGTATATAGAGCAGGCACTGAAAAAAGCAGCAGCTATAAGACAAAGACTGTAAATAATATAGAGAGTGAAGTGGACTCTTTATACATTGGCATGGTTCATAATGATGAGACAAGTGGCACGCCAAACGAAAGGCACTGTGTGGCACGAAACAGCCACAATCAGAGGCGTAGTGATTAATTTCAAGCTTGACACAGGTGCTGACGCAAACGTGCTTCCCATGTCCATGTACCGGCAGCTACCAGGTCCCATTCATATGCGGCCCACAGAGACGGTGCTGATTGCCTTTGGTGGAGCCCACGTACCCGCAGATGGTGTTGGGGGCCTGTCTGCTGCAGGAAGGTCGCCCAGTGTGCTATGCCTCACGAGCACTTACCGACACTGAAAAGAGGTAAGCACAAATAGAAAAAGAGTTGCTCGCTATTATAGTGTTTGCCGCCAAGAGATTCCACCAATATGTCTATGGTAGACCAGTAACTGTGCAGTCTGATCATAAGCCTCTGGAGGTCATCGTGCGCAAGCCGCTAAGCAAGGCACCAGCACGGCTGCAAGGAATGCTACTACAACTACCGAGGTATGATCTAAGCATCACATACACACCAGGAAAGCAGATGTACATCGCTGACACACTCTCACGCGCCACAGCGAGCAGGGATGGCGAAAATGTTGACGAGAACCCCTGCGATGAGAGAGTTGTGTATGTCTTGGAGAAGAGGCAACCGCAGCAGACAGCATGTTACAAGCTGTGTGTGAGAAACACATGAAAGGGTGGCCTACGAAAAAGCGTAGCCTGGACAGGAAACTACACAGCTACTGGACAATGCGGCAAAATATCAGCATACAAAACGACATTGTGATGGTTGGAGACAAAATCGCCATACCCCAGAGCTTCAGGAAAGAGATTTTGGAGAAGCTTCATCTCGCTCACCAAGGAGTGCAAAGTCAAAGCACGCAAAGTCCTCTACTGGCCTGACATGGCACAAGATATAGAGACAATGGTGGAGAAGTGCACGCAGTGCCAGCGGCTACAGCCCAAACACCAGGCACTGACGAAATACAGGACCTGCAGTCACGCCAAAAGCAATGCTATGACCAGCATGCAAAGTCACTGCTGGCGTTGACCTCAGGTGACACCGTACACATCCAGACACGGCGCGGTTGGGAGCCTGCAATTGTCATCCGACAGCGAGATGAACCACGCTCCTACACCGTGCAGACACCGGCAGGAAGGATGCTCAGGAGGAACAGGCGACATCTGAGGAAGATACACCCGAGTCTCTTCAGAGACACTCACTTTGATGAACACTTAGACTCAGAAGGACAAACTTCTCAGACACCAGAGACAGTTGACACACCACCACACGATCCTCCCCCTGTGAGTATGGACAGTAGACCCACATGCTACACCAGGAGTGGTAGAGCGGTCAGGCGCCCTGCCAGGTATGGATACTGATCTCATGGACAATTTATGTTGTTATTCTATAAGTGTACCTTGAGAGAGATTTAAAAAAAAAAAAAAAAAAAAAAAAAAAAAGAATTTAAAAAGTGAAAAGGAGGGGGCAAAAGAGTGGATATAACCTGAAAATGTTTTAATTGAATGTTCATATGCTTTATCCAACAGAATACAGAACAGAAAAATGGTTTGTGGTGATTATTGAAAACATGTTTTAGTGATCATTGAAACATGCATGTTGAAAAGAGGCATGTTTGTGTTGATACACAAGAGTTAATGGCTAAAGTTAGGTAGCTGGTTTTGGAGACCACTTCCC
>NW_023339696.1:52482-54939 GCF_004916995.1 Morone saxatilis
TGTGAATGTGTTATGAATGAGTTAGGTTTTGTCGATGGACTCATGAGTGAAGTGTGTTGAAAGGGTGGGGAATTGTGAATGTGTGGTTAAAAAGCGTTTGCGTGGTCGGAAGGACTGAAGAGGTAAACAGGTCTTACTTTTTTCACAGCAGCCATTTTGACATTAAAATGTAGGGTCAACTTCAGGTGTTTACCAATTGATCAGGGTGCTGCTTGCTATTGTGCATGTTAGCTCAGTAGAAAGGATCTGCTACACTAAATGGAAGTGGATTATCCTGAGGATAACATTTCTGGAAAGAGATGCTTTTTAGGGTAAACAACCTTGAGTAGGACAACCTGTTGCTTAGTAACAGTGACAGACAATAGCCTTTCAAGAATTTGCAAGAATCCACCAGGCCTAACAAAACCAACCAATCAGAACAGAGAAAGATAGTTGAGTCTCATTCCCAGGTCGTCAAATATTAATGTTGGGAATGAGACTCATCAATCTTCAAGCCACCAGCCTAAAGTATCTTTATATGTTTTCTGGTTCTGATTGGTTGTTTTCATTCAGGCCCGGTGGAATCTTGCAGATTCCATTAGGAGCACTACGAGGAGCCAGAGGAACCAGATTTTTTCACAGATTAGATCTACTGTCAGGATATAGTGAAAGTTACAGCAAATATGACAAAAAGTTATCTAAAAAAAACAACAACAACCTACTGTTCCTTTAATGAATGAAATAGAAAAATACATTGCTGTAGATTTCAGAATGCGACTGGTCGTACAGTCATATGAAAATAAACCACACCTTCGAGAAATTTAGAAATTCGCCATGGAAATAGTATAAGGGTTTTAATATTTTGTATGATACCATAAAAGGAAAGCTTGCTGGAGTTCTTACTGTCTGCAGACGTGCTGGCATTGCTCCGCTGTCATGTCTGTCAGCAGTTCCTCCAACCAAGCCTTCCACTGGTGGGCGCGATGGAGCAGCACGGTAGCCCGTGGGTACAACAGAGCCACTGTGGCATAGCTGTGCAGCTGCTCCAGGCAGCCATGAAGGGCCCCGCGGCGCTGCTGCAGCAAGGAGCTGACCTCTGCCTCCAGGCTCTCGCACTGGCTGATCAGGTGGGCCTGGCCTGCATTCTGCAGGAAGGCTGTAGCTGGTACATAGCTAGGAGGACCTGGAAGAATTGGACAACCGAGAACAAGATGGAACACAACTCAAAGAAACTACAAAAAATTGCTCAATATAGAATTTTAACAATACATTTCACCACACTTATTTAAAGACAAGTTAGGCCTTAAAAAGTAGCAGCCTTTAAATTGCATTCTATTCTGCATGCTGGCAGGATGATCTTGGTGGCAATTTGCTTGATGACTCTCATAATTCTAATAAACACCCACTGGTACCTAGCTAATTAAATACATCATATCCAGATATGTGTATAAAAATGGGGAAGCACATTTTACATAAAACCAAAGAAAACTGATTCTTAAAAACTAAATTATCCATTGCTTGCATCATTTCCAGTGGCACTAACCAAGATCTATGGGACTGCTTATGTCCTGCAGCAGGCTGGCCAGCTGGGTGGCCTCCAGGTTGGAAAATGCTGCCTGGTACTGGGTGATCCACTGGTCCAGGTCAGCCAGTTTGCTCTGAATGGCCTCCTGCACAGTCCGCTGCCGTGACTGCAGCTGAGTGTGCTCAGAGTACCTGTGAGGAGGAGGGCTGGGTGAATAAGTTTTCATAAAGTGGTGCTACATATTGTTGCATACAGTATTTATATGAGCCACCTGCCTGGCTCCTCCCTGTATATAAAGAAGAGAAAATCCATCTCAAGTCTTAAGCATTTTGTGAAAGTCATTCTTTGTTGAAATTATTTCTTGTGTCTTTTGTTTTGATTCATTTTAATTTGGATTTGGAGTAAATGAGTATTGTGCTGTTAGACCTTTGCTCGAGGGTGAGGATTAGATGATCTGGATGGTTCTCGGCCCCCTCCAGGAAGGCCATCTCCTCCTGAAGTTTGGCTTGTAGTTTTTCCCCCTGGCAGAGCAGCTCCTGTAGGACCAAGTACTCCTCCACTGCCTCTTCCACTTGTGGCAACACTGCCAGCATCTCGTCACGATTCTTAAACCAGTTTACCTGCACACAGTCCACAGTCACACTCAAAATCCTCAAATGCTTTGCTTCTAGATCATTTGTGTGCAGTACTTCAATAAATCAAATGATCTATCTTTGTAGGGATACTTTCCATAATGTTGTCAGACACTTAGAATAGGAATACGAGCCTGTCAGTGGCAGAAACAACAACTTTTAGTAGACGTACTTTGATGGAAAGACTAACGTTACAAGGAAGCCATAGTAGCCTATTTTGCAGCTTATTTTCTCATCTAACTCAGTGACTTTGTTCAAACCAGCATAGGTGATTGTTGGAACAGTGGAAAGACTAACAGACAGTTGTGGTGAGTTGTATTG
>NW_023339696.1:55044-57363 GCF_004916995.1 Morone saxatilis
ACCGAACTCCTTATAACATTTACAGAGACCCAACAGTTATCTGCTAGGTAAAATTACTGGCTTTCTCAAAGGAATCTGGTCAGCGGTAGCATGGCAAGTAAATTCTGTATATATAACCTTTAAATGAAAGAGGGCATTCATTGTCCCCTTCCGAAATTCATTCTATTCAGACTGATTAAACATCATTTAGACAATTAGAGAAAATAAAAACATTGCAGCAGTCAACTCTTGTCATGCCCTCACCTTAATCTCAGCCACCCTGGAGGAGAAGAGAGAGCGTGTGATGTCTCTCTCCATCTCCCTCTTGCTCTGCTTGCTGTCGGCCTGTTGGCCTCCTCCTCCATACACTGCACCAGCAAAGCCCACCTCCCCCCCAGCAGTCCAGTCCACCAGGGGATCATAGACAAAGGCCTCCAGCAGGGTGAGTAGGGTCTCTCTGCCCCGACGCATCATCTGAACCACCTGAAATGACACATCTGACTTTAGCAATTACTGCAGAGCAGCAGCTATCTGCAAGAAGCAGCAAACATTTTTATTAGAGATCAAGACTAGGTCCTGCACAGTCTTTGCCTTAAGGTTATGCATTTCAACAGGTGTATAAATGGTTTTACGATGAAGTCCTGAATGTGTGTGAATGTGATGGGGCCCAGTGGTGTCACCTGTTCACAGGACAGCCTGAAGATACCCTCCACGCCAGTGACTCCCAGAGCAGTCTCAATGTTGTGGGTCATCCTGAATGGGACCTTCTCTGGCACCCGAAGGCTCTTCCCTAGACACACATGCAAAAAAACATGCATACTCTCTTTTCTTATGGGTAACAGTTTGCTAAAGACTATTTTTATGACATAATTTTGATCAAGTTAGACATAATCAGCAGAAACGAATGAGACAGTAGCTCATAAGACAAAGGAGAGCGTACATATTGGACATAAAGTGTTTTTTAATGTGATTCTGATTACAAGGTTTAACAGGTTAAATTTAAGACTAAGATGTTTTTAAGACCATTATGACTGCAATTTATGACCCATTTTACATCCATACTGAGAAAAAAATACAAAGATATGAAGAAAAAATGGTATTGGTTCCATGTGGTTTTGTAGTTGTTGCAGCATTATCAATACAAATTTCTACCAAAAACACATTTAAATCTGCACCAGAAAATGAAATTAACGTTAACTTTAGTAATCCCATCAATTTTAAAGACCTTTCAAAATCATATTTAAGACATTTGAAGGCCTAAAAATCAGATAATTGGAATTTAGACAGACACCCTGGATTAAAATGACCCAGCGCACAGTTAAATAAACCAGTTGAAACTGACCTTTTTCAAAGCATACATTGTAGTCAATGTGCACCACCTCTCCAGTAGTCATGTCAATCAACACATTGTCAAGGTGGCGGTCGCCAAGGCCGATGATGTACCCCACCATCGACATAACAGCAGTGGATCTGGCGTAAGACTGCAGCATGAAAGAAAAGGAATATGAATGAAACATAAAAAAAATTCAGAGTGGACGTTTGAGTGAACACTGGACATGCTGTATTTTGTTTTTATGGTAAAGATTTTGTCATGAGTAAAAAAACAGTTAAATGTTTGAAAATGCAAACAGCCGTGACTACCTGAGTGACTCTCCACCACTCACTGGGTGTGGTGCAGGAACACCACAGCTCCTTGGCCAGCAGGTTGGAAGGTGTGGCCTCCATTAACTCTTTCAGCACCTCCTTCATGACGCTCAGGGGCCAGTCTCGTCGTGTCACATCTAGACTGAGCCCCACTGCCTTTAGAGCTGGACCAATGCGGCTGTAATAGAGCTCACTAGGGCGGGGCACTGGAGGCACTGGCTGTTGCTGGAATGAGTCTTGGGCCTGGTCAGGACAAAAAAAAACAAACAAGTCAATGTAGTCAGAAAATGTCCCTGTACAGTTTTGGTAAACAAATTGTGAGCGAGTGCAGAGGAGAATGTTACCTTCTGAGTCTGCAGCACAGTCTCCCTCTGCTGCCAGCGCTTGTAGAGGCCAAACAGTGGTGTGGCTCCGTCCACCCACTGGATAAGTCCTGATCTGGTTCCAAGGGGGGTAACAGAGTAGTGGCGGGCATGGAAGTGCGGCTGCTCCTGCTGGTTGATCTTGGTGAACATGGTGTTGACAATTGACAAAAACTGCATAATGCGCTCATCCAAATGCAAATCCTCCAGACCTGAGGGGACGAGATTTGAATCATCATTATTACCATTAGGGACCGAGCCAGCGACCGATTGTCCCTTAGGACGATGACATCTTATGAATCTTAAAAATTTTCGAAGAACCATGTTGCCATGG
>NW_023339696.1:57463-60098 GCF_004916995.1 Morone saxatilis
ACGACCCTCTCTGCCTCTGCACCATCATATCATTATCATTAAGATTATGTCATTTTGTTGTACTCATCATTGAGCTTTGTTTCCTTCTCCCTTTACAGATATGAGGTGCTGTTTGCTCCCCAGCCTCCTGCAGCCTCCTGCCAGTTTTTGTCCAGCGTGGAGCTGACTTTGCAGCACCAAGTGGCTGACACTAACGAGCGTGTGATGCACCAAGCAGAGCGACTGAAGGCTGAGGGCACAACTGCAGCAGCCTGCGAGGAGCAGCTCCAGGAGATTGAGCACTGCATCACAGTCTACCTACGGGAGAATGGCGAGTCGGGCTCCCTCAGCATGGCTGGAATCATCACCTCTGCCCTCTGCACACTCTGCAGGTTTAACCAATTTTCGTTCACATTTCACTCTGCTGTTTGTCCAGTTAGTGGTAAAATATCCTACGAAGTGCTAAGTTAAGCTATTTTCATCTGTATTTCTGTTTAGAACATCAAACTATTTATATGTGGTGTTTCTGGAACATGTAACTAAAATTTGCAGTCGAACAGAATGAGATCACATTTCTTTTTGTTCTCCAGGCGGAACATGGTGATGGAGGGTGCAGCGGCCAGTGCTGGAGAGCAGCTGGTAGACCTGACATCTCGGGATGGGGCGTGGTTCCTGGAAGAGCTCAGCAGTATGATTGGAAATGTCAGTGCCCTGGCAACACTGCTACAACGCTGCCCACTTCTGCCCCACGACCTGGAGCTGCCTGCACCCTCAGCTACCACACAAGCTGTGTACCTGGCCAACGCTGTGTATACTTGCTTGCAGGTAAGCGCACCCCCAAAACATGGTGAAATCAACCGGTGACAGCCAGAAGCAGCCTGTTCTTTGGATGGAAATGAGCTTATGTCATGTTTTGTTTTGTTGTACAGGGGTTTCTGACTAATGTGTCTCCTCCTTTGTAGGAACTGAACACCAACTTCCGTCAGATCATCTTTCCAGAAGCTCTGCGCTGTATGGTGAAAGGAGAGCCCACCCTTGAGTCAATGTTGGCAGAGTTGGAGCAGCTGGTGGAGCAGAGCTCAGACGGCCTCGGCCTGCAGGGTTTGGCCGACAGTCTGCAGGCCACCACAGGCCTGGACCACGACGGGCACAACCACTGCCTGCACATCACCAGGTAAGTAGCTGCTGTGTTTGTGGATTGAGTTCTACTCGTCATGATCAGACACAAACCTTTTCTTTTTTTCTTTTTTTTTGCTCAGGATGCTGCGCGCTCAGTACTCTGAGCTGATCCAGCCTCGCAGCATGGATGGACCAGGCCAGGACACACCAAAGATGTCTGCGGGTCAGATGTTGTTGGTGGCCTTTGATGGCATGTTTACCCAGCTAGAGACTGCCTTTGGGCAGCTCACAGAGAAGGTAACTTCCAAATTGTATTCAAATATGATAAATGTAATAATAGCATTTGAATGACATACAGAATGTTCTTCCCTGTGTCATGTCTGTTATTTTATATGTAAGCCCTCAATCCTACGTAAAAACCACAGGCTAGAGGTCTGTGCGGGCCAGTCGACCTGCATTTCCCATGAGACCCTTCGATGTACACTCCGAAGCCATTATCATGTATACTTTACAGTTTTTCAAGGACTTCAGACAAAAGAAAATTATTAGATTGTGGGCTTGCAACTGAAGTTGTGGATTGTGGGAGTGGGATTGGCAGCAGTGTGGCAAAAAACAATGCTGGTGCAGGGTGGTACAGTCTTAAACAGGCCAGTGGTAAATATTGATCAGCTTTTCCCTGAGTGACCAATCGGCGCTCTCACCCCCATTTTCTACTGCTCCTCTTTATCCTCAGCTGAGTTCTCTGGAGGTGCCATCAGCTTGGAGGAAGGTAGATGTTCTCAGGGAGGCACGGGCCACACAGCTCCACTTCTTTGACAGCCTTAATCAGCGGCAGCTGATGGAGGAGGTGTTCTTCCTCAAGAGACTGCAAACCATCAGGGATTTCTTCAGGCTGTGTGCCTCCTTCGCTCAGACTCTGTCTGGTAAGAACTCCTCACTGCATCATAGTAGCTAAAGACTTACAGCTTGATTTAGTCATGCCTGCGTCGCAGCACTTATAGACATTGCTTGTAATTCCACCGGAAGCTTCTCTCCCTTCTGCTCCGCGGAGAATACCAAGCTGGCAGGAAGTCAGACAAAGAAACGGTGTAAAGAATCTAGTCAATTTTCAAAATAAAACACCCTGTACAGACGCCCAGTTGTAAAAACAGACAAAAAAAGGAACAATTACCCAGGGTAGAAGCACATAAATCTAGAGATAAAGTCCAAATCCACAAAATCAGCAGACAAAACACTGGTGGGGCATGAAGCTGTGTGGAGGACGAGATGTTATTGAGCCGTACCGGGTGGAATCACAGTTTTTAAACCAATTAAAAATCATCACCCATACCCATAGTGCTTGGCACTACTACAAGTCACCTGTTAAAATTGAACTTGGACTGGACTTTAAAGGTGCTGTGGAAGACAGAAAAAGATTTTCATTTTTTTTGTCCTTATACTGTAAAATTAAAACATTTACTAAAAAATTAATCTTTATATTTCTGCTGTTTTTAGACCAAATCAAAGGTGTGTTTCTCAGGCAGGGAAAATAAATCTT
>NW_023339696.1:60120-61245 GCF_004916995.1 Morone saxatilis
TTTAAATTGTATTCATGGTCAATAATCATCAGTGGTAAAAGTTCATTGGTTAGCTTTTCAGAAGGGCTGCAACTAACAAATATTTTCATTATCGATTAATCTGCCTAATGGTTTATAAAATGTCGAACTAAATGTGAAAAATGTTCATGTAACGTCATCACAAACAATTAACATTTTTGCTTGGAAAATGAATTTAAAAAATGAATCTGTTAGTATTATATTAAGTCTGTGACAATTCTGGTGTGTTTAGGTAACTGCCCCCCAGCTGAGGACCTGTTACCTACAAATGGACCAGTTGGTTTGGGGAAGCCTCTGTACCGGCGGCCCAGTGCAGCAGGCTCAGGTGTGACGGTGGTCAGTGAGGAGCAGATGACCCGCCCCATCCAAGCCTTCACAGCGGAGTTTGTTCGGCAGATGCTCATGGGTCTGCCCAGCCAAGCCCTCGGCCTGGGCCTCTGCAGCACCCTGTCTGCCCTCGGCCTGGACGTTGTTGCCCAGGTGGAGGCAAAAGACTTTGGTGCAGAGAGCAAGGTACCACAATTCAATTCAATTCAGTTTTATTTGTATAGCGCCAAATCATTTCTCTCATTCGCACAGTGCAATCGCATATGCAAGTCAGATACTTGTACTGTAGAGGCCTGTACCTGAGTCACTGCATTATCACTTATATACTGTATAGGTATGATTCTGGATAGTACTCATAGACCCTTTTTACTGTTTCAGTGTACAAAAAGATCCCCACATATCAATCAGTATCTGACCTTATTTTGACTTAAGCACTGTCTGTGTTGACTCTGAAGGTGTCTCTGGATGAGCTTTGTAAGAAGGCAGTGGAGCAGAGCCTGGCATCAGGCCGGGTCTCCCAGCTGCTGCTGAACAGAGCCACAGTGCTGGCCTCCTCCTACGACACAGCCTGGAAGAAAGTAGATCTGCTGAGGAGGTTAGACGCCAACCTGGAAGCCACCAAGGCCAGCCTGCAGAGGAGCCAGCTGCACATTGCCATGTTTCAGGTACAGACTGAAGCTGTGTTTATGTTCTCGTCAAAGGTTAAAATGAGCACACATATTCACACGTGTTTGTCATATATTTACTAACACTGAAAATGTTGCTTGCTTCTAGTATGAC
>NW_023339696.1:61288-61793 GCF_004916995.1 Morone saxatilis
GGACTAGTACCACTTATTTCTGTGTGTGTGCGTGTGCTTGTGTGAGCGTGCGTGTGTGTGCGTTTGTGTGTGTGTGTGGTTCGTACTGACAATAAATACTACATCATATATTTGTTACCTAGTATTGATTAGTATTGAGGTCAAGCATGTGTATAAAGGTGAAGACGATGAATGTTGTCATTGCTGGCTCTCCCGGGTAAAACACTGTTTTTGTGTGTGTTTCCACCTACAGTGGCAGCATGAGGATGTTCTGGGCCCCAGTAACCAACCTCTGAGTGTCAGCATTCCTCCTCGCTCCATCATCCTCAGCAACATGAAGAAGAAGCTGTACAAGCTGAGTCAGGACGAGGGAGCCATAGTGGCTATTCAGGTCAGTGTCCTGCCCCAGACACCATGTTTAATCCATCAGTCAAATGTACGGGTTACACTACTTAATAAAGGTAATTAATCACTGAAGATTAATAATACACTCGTAAATGGGGCACCACCTCCGTTGTTTAGCTAC
>NW_023339696.1:61893-65236 GCF_004916995.1 Morone saxatilis
AATGACATCGGCAACAGCTGATGCGTTTGTGGCTAGGGCACACAATTTGACTTTCGTGGTGAGAAATCTGCTGTGGAGACAGGCACTCTGGTGTCCTTTTCAACCTCAAAACATCTCCTTTACATGATTTTTTTAAACGTGGTGGAAACACAAACAAGAACTGGGATTCTCAATTTGTAATTTAATTCCTAGGTTAGTTGTTGTGGCTCCACAATTCCTGGAACAAGAGGAACTTAATACTAACTACTCACTGAATTAAAGCTGATGACAGCAGCCGTTCTCTACCAAACTTTGTCCACAGCTCAAGTCTACAGGGCCCAGATGAAATGTTTATGTACTATTTATGTTTCATGTGTCTAATACTGATCATAAGTACATGTGTTTGACTTCAGCTGTTAGATGCAGTGGGGTGAAGACCCAGCCAGACTCAATGTCCCAGAATGCACGCAAGGCTCTGCCGCGTAACCTGGGAACTCCCACTGACACCCCACCCAGCACTCTGCTAATGAACAGCAAAGGCCTCAACCCCAGCCCCAAGAGGGCTGTACGGGACCCTAAAACTGGACGAGGTAACTGTTCTTCACTCTCTTCACTGGTCTGTGGTTGGGAATCCTATTACACACCTCTCGTGCTAAATAAATACAATACACCTCAGCTACCAGACACTACAAAGCCATACCTTGATACCATATACTGTACCTTACATGTACATAATCTACCTAAAAATCTACCTAATCGTGACGTTAAGCATCACATCAGGGGTGGGATCTGTTTGAAATGGCACTGCACTGCTCTGAACCTGCTGCTTGCTGTGTTAAAGCCGTCCAGGAGAGGAACTCGTACGCGGTCAGTGTGTGGAAGAGAGTTAAAGCCAAGCTGGAGGGCAGAGACATCGATCCCAACAGGAGGATGAGTGTCACTGAGCAGGTAACACAGGACACACTGGCTCTCATGGCAGATTGAAGCCTGATCTAACCACCCCATAAGTCTAAACTAGAATAAATTGAGTAGCAGTGTCCACGCCAACTGTCTTACACACACATTTTATTCTTGCATTTACCGGCTGTACATATATTTGTTTTTATTCTTTACTCTGTCAAATACTAGTACTAAGCAGTGCACTCAGATCATTGTTCCATCTCTAAAAATGTAAGTGTCGGACTGTTGTGTTGCAGGTGGACTATGTCATCAAGGAGGCCACCAACATGGACAACCTGGCCCAGCTGTATGAGGGCTGGACGGCCTGGGTGTGAACGCTACACTGCTTCACGTCTTTGGTCCAGCGAAGGCTTGGAGATCCACCAGAGTCCAGCGGGTCTGGGGTGTCGGAAACAGCAGTACCAGACCACACTGGGGGGAGGAAATGGGAAGCGGATGCTTAGTCCGCCCTCCCAAACTCCTGGGCACCCAAACTGGGGCAGCGACCTCGTAGCACCGCTGCAACCACACTCCCCCAACCATCGGCGATCGGGCTAACACAACGCTTAGTGGGCCTGCAGCCCCGCCTTCCTTTCTGGGGTTTGACTAGGCAAAGCAGCGCCGAATGGGGGAGGGGGGAAGGAGGGCAAAGGCCTCCTCACCCTCCACTTGGAAATACCTTCCCCCCTCACCTGCATAGCTCACTATCAAGTTGTACCCATAAACATCACTTCATCCTGTTGAGCCAATCAAACTCCAGCTGAGGACAGGATGAAGCAGGAAGTGAGCCGTTTCCCTCTGAAGCACACAGCTGATAGGCTGTGGGTGGGACTTCACCAGAGCTGCGGCTCAGATGTATGGGGCATGTACTTGGCCACCCTTGTTTTTCCTAATCTTTTCCTCAACGGGTGTTTTGATTCTGATTGGCCAGTGGGTTACACGGTTGGGCGGGAATGATGAGAATGAAAAGTTCAGCAGGATTCTCAAGGCTACTCGGACACCCACCTGAAACCTTAAATGAAAAGAAATTGGAGTGGAAAACAATAATCCAACTGTACTTTGATTGGTGAACAGTAAAGACTTTGACACGTCTCTGAAGTGTTTCCCACAATAAAACTGGAGTTGTTTTCTCAGGAAGGTTCTTTGTGCTTTTGTGGATAAAATGAAAACGTCCTGTCATGTGAAATAGTTTTGGAGGGCTCATTTGTGAGCTTGGATAAGACACGTACAAGGTGACGTCACTTAGACGAGGGAGAGCCTCCGTCTGATTGTTTTTCTTCGGTCTTCAGTCTGTGTTGTGCTTTGTAACTATCTTCAGTCCTTCTTTAGATAGAACTGTAGGAGTAGATTTCTGCCTTTTTTGACTTGCCTGTCAGAAGCTGTTGCTTGCCTCATATGTATTCACTCCCCAACCCTAATGCTTGCATTTTATGAATCTTGACCTAGTTTTACATTTTTAGTGGGAGAAATTATGTTTTTGGTGATGGTGCAAAATGTTAATTCTTAAAGCTTTTAATGGATTTTGTTGGATGCCAAATAAAAATGGAAGAAATGGTGAGTGAGTGTTTTATTTGAACCTACTACAAGGGCTTTTTAACTGGTTATGAAACTATTTAATACCGATGCTTCTATATGATCTACATAAACAAACATCAACAAAAAGATTGGCTTTTCTATATAGTTATTCTTAATGCCTCAGTGGCACAAGGTGGGAGAAACACTGCGCCTTTTTCTCTAAATAAACAACTTATCAGAGGTGGTTGTACTTGTATAGCACTTTGTAGTCTTCCGACCACTCTTTTACGCTACATCAAACAGGAACTAACTCACTTAGTCACATTCATAAACCAACGCACAGCATCGGGAGCCATTTGGGGTTCAGTATCTTCCTCCAGGACACGGAGGAGCCAGGGATCGAACTGCCAACCTTCTGATTAGTGGATTACTTGCTCTACCTCACAGCTGCCCCGGACACACATTCTTTATTTAAGTAGAAAATACAGATAATAGGTAAAAAAAAAAAAAAGACTGATAAAAGTAAAAGCACTAAATCAACTTTAAAATTATTTTTGGAAATGTATTCAAAGTAAAGCAAAACATACTCTTGGTTTCTCTGAAAACTGTTGTGTAACAGTAAGGAGTTCGGTCTAGACCTGCTCTATTTGAAAAGTGTCCTGAGATAACTTCTGTTGAATTGAATTGATATGCACCGGTCTCTTGACGTTAAGGTGTAAAGTAATAAGCCTGTTTTAAAAATGTATGAAGTAGAAAATATAGATATTTGTGTAAAATGTAGGGGCTCAAAGTAAAAAAGTATTTGTACTTTGTTACTTCCCACCTCTGATTCTTGTTACTGCTGATCACAGGATATGGCCTTTTTATTGGCTGTTGCACCGTGGGGTCCGAGAGGACTGAAATTTCATCT
>NW_023339696.1:65255-69478 GCF_004916995.1 Morone saxatilis
GCATGTATAGCATACTTGACAATAAACTTGACTTGACTTGACTTAGTGTGTACATAGTTTTCCTTCTCAGATTGTTTCAGTTGTAGGCCTTTTAGTGGTGCCGGTATCTCATGAGGGAAAAAGTTATACCGAAGAAAAAAACATTTACCTGACCCAGGCCGGGTATATTGTTCGTTTTAACAGGAAATTTTGATTTAGGTTTGGTGTTATTTTGACTAATATGCCATTTAGTTTGTCATATTGAAGTCATCTGAAGAATTTTAGTTTTGGTCTAGTTTTAGTTAAAAATGTAAAAATTTATCAAAGTATGGTGCATTATTTAAGCCAGTGTTTTTCCATTTTTTTTACACCTTGTATCACCTCAGAAAAAATTTGACTGTTGTTAAAATACAATTCAATTCAATTTTATTTGTATAGCGCCAATTCAAGTTATCTCAGGACACTTTTCAAATAGAGGTCGCCCGACCCCTATTCAGCTGCAGACAGTTCACACAGGAACGCTTTATTCCCAAAGAAGATTATTTATTGTTTTATATATCTTCCCATATATGTTCCCTTTTGGGGCACAATTGCAGTGTTTTTTTAAACATTTTACCCCACTTATATTTACCATACCAAATTCTCCTAAACTAATCATGGATGCATGCAATGTGTATGAATGTTGACTATTTACTTTTGTCTAATTACTATTTCAATTAATTACTAACAACTAACTAATACTATACTGTGTCAATGGCCATACACTAAACATGCAAAAATCTGCTTTTACTGTATAAACTTTTGTTTTGCTCAGTATGGCATAAAGCAGAAACGGCAGCTGTTCAACACTGTACGCTGCTTCCCCAACAACAAGCCCTTGGATCACCTATAATGTGCATGAGCATCCTGAACAGGAAGAAGAGGGGCATTCAAGGATGTGACAGAGACAAGCTGAAGCCGTACAGGAGGGAACCAAGGTCCATCTGAGAGAGCGCCAAAGAGGATAACAGAAGGAAGTAGAACATAAGCTGCAGCACAACAACATGAGCGACTGGGCATGTGCCGCATGAAACCGGTTTCTTAAGAAAAAAACACCCCGGAGCCAGGTGTCTTCAGACCAGTACACTGGACGTCACACATTATAACGGGACCTTTGGACTGCTGCTCCATGTCCTCGTGACCCCAGGTCCACCCACGCACAAGATCCACTGCCCAGTTTGGATACCAGGACGAAGGTGGGCATTGGAGGCATGCCATCCTCCTATCTGCTCCATAGGCCCACTCTCATCTGGACAAGGAGAGCGGCGCTGTGAGAATTGCGTTTTTTGATTTCTCGAGTGCCTTCACACCATCCGGGCCGTCTCCTGCTGAGAGACAGAGCTGACAGAGAGATGAGGGTGGACCCACTCCTGGTGACATGGATTACGGGACTACCTCACGAGAGACCACGACGAATACTGAAGGGTCAGGAGCACCAAAGGGGACCGTGCTTTCTCGCCGTCCTATTCACCGTTACACACTCCGATTCTGTCCATTTGTATACACTCCGGGCTCTGCCACATGCAGAAAATCCTCAGAATGACACTGGCGATTACGGTTGCTCTCATCAAGGATGGACATAGGGGAGTACAGGAAAGCTCCTGGTCGAGTACTTCGTGAGGTTAGTGCAGTCCAACCATCTGTACTAAAACACACTCCAAGACCTAAGGACCACTGGTGGTGGACTTCACAGAAGAAAGAAACACATCTCCAACATCCCGTGTCCATCGAGGGGGTCGATGGCCAGGTGGTCCAGGAACTTACACATATCTCGGTCTCGCAAGTGCATGACACGCTGGACTGGACAGCCCACATTGGGACTACTTTACACAGGAAGAAGGCAGAAGACGTCCATACTTCCTGACGAAAGGCTGGGGTTTCCTTCAATCATCTGTAAAAAACTGCCGTGCAGATTTTTACCCACTGTCTCTGTTGGTGGCCATGTGCTCTTTTATGCTGTGGTTTGCTGGGGAGCGATCACAAGCAAAGAAGAAGACGCCGTTCGAGCTGGACAGTATGGTGAGAAGCCGGCTCAGCTGGTAAGGCGCAGAGCTGAAACTCTCTGGTGACCAGGGCAAGAAAGAAGGACCCTGGTACAAACTGCTTGTCCATGACTGGAACAAATCGCCCACCACCCTCCCCTGCACAACACCTCTCACCAGGCAAGCATGTGTTCAGTGGCAGACTGTTGCCCAATCCGCCCAACCTAACAGACTGAAAGAACTCTTCCTTACCCCCCCAATCCAGACTGTAACGACGCTCTCGTAAAGGCCAGGGAGGCACAATAGACCAACGGACAATTTTCTACCTTTACCTTCCATTTGCACTCCACTCCAATTGCCACTGTTTGCACTGTTTACTGTAGCTACTGTTAATTTTATATATATTATATATATATATATATTGTGTGATATTTTATCTTTTATCTTTAATTCTATTCTTAAGGTCTATCTATCTATCTATCTAAAAAACGATGTTGGCCAAGGCTCAGATGCACATGGGGAGTGAAGGCTGGCCCGTGTGGTCCGATCCAACAGACGGTTGTAATCGTGGGTGAGTTCAAACTGGCAGAAGACAGTTAATTCTGGTTCTGTAGAACAGGGTCAGAACACACAGGTGTGTCACAGTTTGTTGGTATGAGGCTGCAGAACATTATTCTGGCCAGGTAGTAAATGTTAATGTAAATGTTTCCTACTGTATTTGAATTTTTCTGCACACTGGGGTCCATAAACATTACTACTACATACAATGTCACTGACTTCATCATGACCGAAACATTACACAGCACTCTCCACTGTAGTGTCCACAGCACTGACAGTTGTCTATGGTCTTGACTGAATACATCAGAGAGTTAACATGAGGATTCAAAGTTCACTGGCAGCCAGTACTATCTCATAACCTAGTAACAGTCTGAACACACACAGGACATAAAGGTCCAGATGGTCATTACCACAATACCTACAATCCTAAATTGTTTTTTTCTCTGGTTTTCATAACCTGTCTTTATCTTGTGTAAACTGAGCAGAGCACTGCAGAAATATACTCTGAAGTTTTGAATAAAGAAGAGGAGGTTTAGGGCCAGTGAAGCCTCCAGCAGGTTAATGATTACAGCAGCTCTGACACAGCACAGGTCAGGCTGTGATAAACACAGTGACAGACAGTGAGCCTCCGCAGTGTTCTGGAGTCAGTCAGTGGACAGCAATGTCAGGGCAGCGTGTGTGTGTGTCTGACTTTGAGGAGGAAGCCAGGAAGGTTCTTCCTAAAGCTGTGTATGACTACTACCGCTCTGGAGCTGATGAGCAAAGGACACTGGCTGACAATGTTGCTGCTTTCAACAGGTACAACACACACACACACACACCCACACACACACACACAATGAGAAGCTCTGTTGGAGGCAGTGTTTTAGCATTAAGTCAAACTTCCACTTAAGCTACAAACAGCACTGTGCCTCTAAAGTAACAGCAGACAAAGCAACAGGACCCACAAAGGTGTGACAAAGAAAACAAATAATTGTGGAATTAATTCAGAATGTGGCAGTAACAAAGAAAGTTCCTCTAATGGCCACTTGAGACTAGCTCCAGAAGTAAGTCAAGCTCCATAAGGCCCCATATTAAAATGCTCTTTAAGTCTTTAAGTTTGTCGAAGGTGGCAGTTTGTCAAGTACCAGCGCTCACCCATCTCTAGCTCACCACTCAGATGCACTAACACTCGCCTCACACACTGATCCTTTAATAAGATATTTTCAGAAAGATTGTTGTTTTGGTATGCATCTTCTCTTACAGTAAGTATATCATCATACTGGTGGAGGGCTTGCTTTATCAGGGGTTTGGTCCCTTTTGCCGTAGCAGACGAGAATAACATTCCCTGCTCAGGAGTTGATGAGCAAAACAGTTTGTACACATATCAATATCATATCAAAACACTCAATATATGCACACAAAATTGGTCAAAGTGTGAGACTACAGTGCAGGTTGTTCTTAACATAGAGCCACCAGGTCAACCAACATCTCAGAGCAATAACAGAACAAAGATCTGTGGAGGGCCATTATGAACCATAGACCCCAAATTCTGCATAAGACATTCTGAAATTATACGTTATAATAAAAGCACTGTGTGCGTGCATGTGTGTGTGTGTGGTGTGTGTGTTGTGTGTGTGTGTTTGTGTTTTGTGTGTGTGTGTGTGTGTGTGCTGTGCAAGCGCA
>NW_023339696.1:69503-70228 GCF_004916995.1 Morone saxatilis
TGTGTGTGTGTGTGCGCGCATGCAGGTGGTATCTTGTCCCTCGGGTGTTGAGGGATGTGTCCACTGTGGATCTGTCTGTCTCTGTGCTAGGCCAGAAGCTCAGCATGCCTCTCTGCGTGGCAGCTACAGCAATGCAGAGGATGGCTCATTTTGAGGGAGAGACCGCTACAGCGAGGGGTAAATACACACTCACACACACAATGAAAATGATGACCTCTGCATAGAAACTATTCTTGTGTGTAGTAGTTTTGGCGAACAGTGCTTTGTAGCTGCATCTGAGGGGAGAAGTTAGAGTAGGTTGTGTTCAGGGTGTGATGGTCTACAGTGATGTTTCCTGACTCTGGAGACTATATATGTGTGTGTCTACCCAGCATGCCGAGCAGTGGGAACAGGGATGATGCTGAGCTCTTGGGCCACCTCCACTATAGAGGAAGTGATGTCAGCTATGACCTCAGTGGGTGCTGGGGGTGTCCTTTGGCTGCAGCTTTACATTTATAAAGACCGAGAACTCACACTATCATTGGTCCGCCGGGCAGAGGAGGCAGGCTATAAGGCTATCTTTGTTACCGTGGATACACCGTACCTAGGGAGGAGATGGGCTGACATGCGCAACCGCTTTAAACTGCCCTCACACCTGAGGTAGGAACCAAACACACCAGCAGGAGTAGAGGGAAATATAATGTAATGTATGATATGTATGAAGCCCTCACTGTGTGTGTGTGTGT
>NW_023339696.1:70270-77340 GCF_004916995.1 Morone saxatilis
GTGTGTGTCCAGCATGTCTAACTTCTCAACAGCCTCCCTGGCTTTCTCTGAGGGGAACTATGGCAACGACAGCGGCTTGGCTGTTTATGTTGCAAAAGCAATAGACCCCACTCTCTGCTGGGACGACATCACCTGGCTGAAAAAACACACACATCTACCTGTGATTGTGAAAGGAGTACTGAATGGTACACACACGCACACACACACACGCACACCTTTTAATTACCCCAATTTCAACAGTGTGTTAGATAGATTTTAATGTGATTCTCCCAAAAGTAAAATCTTCATTTGCAAATTGATTTTCCTCTACACAGTAAAGTAAAAGTAAGTCATTATGGTCAGTGCTCAGTGTTGTTGGTATTTGCCTTCCTGAATTAAAAAACGCTTAATGGTGCCACATCAAGCTTGCCAATTATAATTTTTAAATGTATTTGTTCATTTGGCAGGTATAATGACTCCACATTAAGACCTCTTTTTTTTTTTTTTACATTTATTCGTCACTCCCACCACAACATTCTGCAAGTAATTCATTTGACTCAGTTAAAATTTTCATTTGTATAGCGCCAAATCATAACAAAAGTTATCTCAGGACACTAAACCTTACTCCTTATAAACATATTTACAGAGAGCCAATAGTTCCCATCATGAGCAAGCACTTGGCGACACCAGCACAGTAAAATAAAAAAATTATACTCAACCCTTCCTTCTTAACATAGTGGTTAAGTCAGTGATAAAACAGAAGAAGATGCTAAATTAAAGTACAGTACATGGTTAGAATTATATTGACATGTATTGACGTATACATCAATGGTGAATGCTTCAATGGTCCTGTAGTGTTTTTAAAAATAGGGCTCCAAACAGACTCAAACTTTCCAGATGACCTCCTCAAATTGTTCTTAATTTTCTCCAAATCTAAGAGCATCATGAGGTTTTTGAGCCCTAGAGATTGTTTAGGGTAAAATGGTGACTTCCAACAATATTCTTCTACGTGCTAACAAGAATGCAAAGGAAATACTGTCCTTTATATTCCTCCTAATTATTTGCTGATCTGTTATTACTTTTAGCAGCGCTCACAGATATTACATGCCTGACTTTGGTCCAAGATCCACTTGTCAGCTGAATGTGTGTGTGTGTGTTCAGGTCAGGATGCCATCCAGGCTGTGAACTACGGTGTTGATGGCATCGTGGTGTCAAATCACGGAGCTCGACAACTGGATGGAGTTCCTGCCACGGTCAGTGTGTGTGTGTGTGTATTGTTCTTTTATGAAATAACGAGTATCAGAATCTGATCTCTCAGAAATGATCTTCTTTTAAAACTGTATCTATAACATAATCTCTTCTGTTTTATACTGCAAAAATGACATATTGTAGGCTGTAGACAATAAACTTAAATATGGCATTTAAACTAGTCCTAATTGGTTTGTAATGTTTGTATTTGTAACATAGCTGCACTCTGGTCTCTGTCTTTAAAATATATTTATAGTGTTATTCTACACTTTACTTATTGTCAACAAATCCCTTGTTGCGTTCCCCAAATGTGTTGGTCTTTTGATACTTTCTGACTATCCTATCTGTGGCACTCAAGTCCATCGGTTCCTACTGTCTCAGAAGTTCACAGCTGGAAGCTGTTTGGTTGACATTCGCCTGTGATGGACAGTGATAGACAGATGGCTCTTCTAATCGATAAAGTATTTTATGGAAGTGCCTGCCCAATATAACAGTCAAACTAGTTTCCATGGAGAAAAACCTTCAATGCCGTTTTCTTTCAATTAAGAAATACTCTCCAGTTCTGATAGAACTGATGTTACCAGCATCTGTGCTATTTTTTTCTTTAGCTGCCACCATGTTTAATGAACAGTGTCTTCTTTCTGCGTTTCCCCTAAGCCACCAGTCCAGGGGTCAGCAACCTTTGCTATCAAAGTAGCCATCTTTGACAAAAAAATAAATGTAAAATCTGTCTGGAGCTGCAAAGCATATTTGAATCTTATAATGATCATTTCCCCCAGCAGATCAAACACACCAGTAAGCCAACAGGCTTTGGGGGTGAAAGCAAACAAGCCAATTTTTTTTATTTGGTGTGTAATGGCTACACAGTTTTACAACTGGAGAATGTAAAAATCACTACAACAGGCCTACAACAATCATAAATGATTCATTAAATGTACTGTATCTGACAATATAAGTGTGTGTGTTTGTGTGTGTAGCTGGATGTGTTGGAGGATGTAGTGAGGGCAGTGCAGGGTCGCTGTGATGTCTACATGGACGGAGGAGTGAGGCAAGGGACAGATGTCCTGAAGGCTTTAGCTATGGGAGCAAAGGCCGTCTTCATCGGCCGACCGGTGCTGTGGGGCCTCGCCTGTCAGGTGAAGCAGCACACTCATTGACAGTGTCATTAGCCTGGATTAGGAGGGTGGCTCAGAGTCTCAACACCAATCACTCAGATGCAATATTTGTAGAGAATGAATTTTTTGGCCGACACTAGTCCAAACACTGTTAGGCATTTTGCTGGTTTCAACAGGTTAATCTTAAAGGTCCAGTGTGTAGGATTTAGTGGCATCTAGTGGTGCAGTTGCCGATTGCAACGTACAACTCGGTGAGCACGAAAACGTGCTATGGGCCCTATTTAGAAACAGTTTTAGTTTGTCTGTTCTGGGCTACTGTAGAAACATGGCACTTCAACATGGTGAATTCCACAGAATGTGACCCATGGGGTCTGTAGATAAAAACAGCTCATTCTAAGGTAAAAAATTATATATTTTAAGGTGATTATACACTGATTAAAACATACCTATAAATATTATATCCAATTTTTGCCAATTGATCTTCCTAAATGTTACGCACTTTCCATACTGATTAAAGTACAAAAGAAAATCAGTATTGGTTCCATGTAAATTTCATTTAGTAGTTGTTACAGTTACAATTGTTACAATTTATTTTCTCAAAAATAGATTTAAAAGCCAGACTGAAGACATTTTATTGTTAACGATTGGATTTTAGACTTTTTAAGAACCCACAGACACCCTCAATGTGTGAAAGTGAAAGTGAACTCTGATCTGACTCACTATTTTGAAATTCAGTTCCACTTCAAATTTTGGTCATTAAAGTGATTAGCATGTAACCAAACATTTATCAATATTAGCTCAAAAATAAAGATGGTTATTAAAAACGTCAGACTAAATGTAATTGATAAAACAACATTAACATTCTAATGTGGCACACAACTAAAGGAATGTGTTCACATGCAGGGGGAACAGGGAGTTAGGGAGCTTCTGGAACTTCTGAAAGAGGAGCTGAGACTGGCTATGGCCCTGTCAGGTAACAAACACACACACACACAATCTTTCTAAGACCACTCTGTTTGTGTGTGTGTGTGTGTGTGTGTGTAGGTTGTCGTTCTATATCCGAGGTGAGCAGGTCTCTGGTCAGGAGAGTGGAGTTCACATCCAGGATGTGAGAGAAGAACCTGTTGGAAGGAATTTCCAGATAATACATTAATTAATTAGGGATGAAGAATCCTGATCAAGGTTTTTTTCTTTTCCTTCTTTTCCTGATCCGATCGAAGTCATCCCAATTAGATTTAGATTTTTCAAAGTAACAAAGCAGGCGGGGGCGTGCTCTCCACTGCTGTCTGTCTCTCTTCCTACAAGCAGAGTGGAGGAGAGACAGCAGAGAGTAGACAGTGGCTGCACTGGGCACGAAAGCTTTGCAAGTAAAAACGTGTAAATAAAATGAAGGATTGGGTCGGGTCAATTAGCCAATACCGATCAGTTAAAAATTCTTTGAGATGTGATTGGGACATCTTCATTTGCCATTTTCTGTATTCAGACTTGTTAAACCTTCAATCAAATCCTTTAAATAAAAAGCCTGATTTATTTTGGATGATACTGAATGTGTTTTATTTAAGGATTTTAAATTCAAAGTTAAAGATTTTTGCTCAGAACACTAGATCATTTTAAATGTTTAGAAATGGAAATATTTTCATATATGCAAAAGAAAATGGACAATTTCTGAGACACTGCAGCAAGAGACAACTGCTCCATATCTATAACAAACCCTTCTGATTGGATGTCCTGTAGCACAGCACCAATCATGACATCATCCAAGAGAGAACAAATAATAGATTTGGCTCTTTAATTGAATAAAAACAGATTTCAGTTTACATTAATAATTTAAAAACTGATGATGAACATTATTATTATTCAAAGACATCACACAGTCTGGCCAATAAGAGCCTCAGTACCCCCAGCCAATCAGAACTCTCCTGTGTATCTGTCAGGGCGTGGCCTTGCAGCGTCTCTGTCGTCTGTAGAGGTCAAAAGTCCATTGAGGGTGTCGTGTTGATGGTCGGAGCTTGTAGTTTACTGGTTCCTCTTCTGGTGAGAGGGGCTTCTGTCTGAAGAGGTCAGAGGTCATGAAGGGGAGGAGGGAGGGGCTAGCGGCTGCCTTGCTGCCATGGCAGCGGGGGGGCAGGGCCAGCAGCAGCCTGTCCTGCAGCACCTGGCTGATCAGCTGATCGTCCTGCACATCCACGCTGACCAATGAGGTGAAGAGAAGCTGAGAGGGGGAGACGTTCACTACTACAGACAGACACAGAGAGAGAGAGAGAGAGAGAAGAAAGAAAGGTTGTGAAATGCTAAATGTACACTGAAGCTAGAGTTGAAGTGAAATCTAAAAACCTAAAGTAAATGAAGACAAAAATAAATGAAGTCCAATTAGCACAGATTCCATTATTTTAAACTAAACTGGTGCTCAATGAGTTCAATGTAGGGGAGATCTAGGTAGTATCAGATCAATCAATAAATCACGAGCTCGTTTCTAATAAAGGGGGGTGTCAGTCTGCTGAGGGACAGTCCAGGCAGCCTCCTCCCTTCTCCAAACAGAAATAAGGGAGGTGAGAGGTCCTCCATAATGCTTCTCGCCATGAGGAGGAGGAGGAGACATAAAATGAGGCGAATGAAAACACCCTGTGCATGTGTGTTACCTTCAGTAGCTCTGGTGTTGATCAGGTTTTTGGCCCTTTTTGACCTCTGTAGAGTCTCCTGAATGGCCTTCCGGGAGTTAAACTCCACCCCCTGCAGGACAAACGAATGGTTAGCCCGCTGTTAGTCAGCTCAGTGACCATATAAACATGATCTACTAAGAAACAGTGAACCTGCAGTGACTGGAGCTCTGCCTTCAGGGCCAAAGTGGTGTTTAGCTCCGCCATCTCCAGACTGCGTGGATCTGGATTAGATGCTGCAGCAGGAGGGTCCACCAACTGCCTGGGGGCTACAGCAAGCAGAGGAGAGGAAGAAAAATGACTTTTATTGATCAATCTACTAATCAGCAACCACTGAGACAGTCCGACTGATGAGGAGGAACTAGAAATCAATATACTCTACTGGAGACAACAAAAACACTGTAAACTTATTGTTATTGATGTTGTTTAACAAAGCGGGATAAAGGAAAACAATTGACGTTTGTTAGATACGATTGTGCTGCTGTGTCCTGATGCATTATAAAGATGCAACTTCTTAAACTGTGCAGAACAGAATCAATACAATATGCAAACCTGGAAGCAAATAACTGCCATTAAGATTTGACTCTTGTAAGCAACTGGATTCCCAACTGTGATTTAATTTAATCACTACTCAATTCTTAACGTTGAACTTTAAATACCACTGAATTTATAGCAATTAAAGAAGCATTTCACCCGTGGAAACATTAATCTTTATTGAAAGTGGGTTATATATGTAGTCGAAATGTAACATAAATTGTGAATTTGGTGCCCTATTTGACCGAAGAAACAGAGTGTTGTATGCTGACCCCCCTCTAGAAGAAAGCATATGAGACTTCCTGCTTCGCAGTGATTTTTACCATCATAAAGCAGGAAGTGCAACCACTGAAATCCGTATTTGTCCCCCCGTCTGCAGGGAAAATGAGGGAATGATGCACGAGCCGATCCGTCGTCAAAAATATGACTGGGTTTTCTAACGATAGCAAAGCTTATGCAAATGGGTGAAGTAAGATATCTGAGGGCTTAAAAAAGACCCAACAAACTTCTATTCTGAAATGCGCCCTCTTCCAAAATATTCAACAGTCACCCTTTAAAACTTTTAGTATAGAGTAAGTTATGCATTTTTGGGTTTTAACAAATTTAAAAGGAGAAATATCCAAGGTACTTCAAATATTAACAAAACTAATTCATGGACAGCTCTGAAGATGCAGCTAGGTCTATTCGTGATGCCAAAACAGCCTGGTCAACATTGTGATGCCTAAAACATGTATGGTGAAAATTGGCCCGATCTAAACAAGTCTGGATAGCTAAACGGATAATCCCAAATCGAAGTCTGAATACCTCTCCCTTTATGTATAACTATCTATTGCCCCCGTCCTCAAAGACCATGCTGGCCTGTCAAAGCTTACGTTCCATCCTATCATGGAGTGATCTGTGGCTGCCTGTTAGGGTGCAAACCCTTTGTACGCTTCGTTACAATGTCGAAGGAAAAGAATGAAGATTTTTTGTTATGGATAAACAGTGGGTTTGTTTGCTGCTCATGTAAGCTGTGCCTGCCTAGTGCTTAGTTTAGCTATGCCTACAATAGTACTGAAGAGCGCAGGAGACTGGTAAAAAAATACACCACACTCCCCTTTACGCGCAAGTAGAGTAGCAAGGAAGCACCTCAAGGTTTAACCTCAAGTAAAGGAAAAAAAACGTCAGGAATCTGACCATGTGTTCCAAAGTAAACGTGCCCTTCTTTTGGTTTCTATGAGGGAGAAGCACCCTTGTACAAAAAGCTGTTTGCTGTGCAAAGCCTTCAAAAAAAGCAGGGTTTGAAGTATCGCCGCTCCTCAAAATCCTGATCTCCTGCACAGAACAGCACCACTCCTACTGCCTAACATTCCCCCACTTCCAATAAATCCAATGATTATTACAAATATTACAGAAGCGCACCAGGAGGAGCCATGTTTCGCTGCGCTTTCCTCCTAGGCGAATCCCCGATTAAGCGATCCGAAAATGGCTAATTAAGAAATACACTTTTAATGGTATAAAGGTGGAGTGACGGGGTACACTTAATGGAGTAGGGCCT
>NW_023339696.1:77365-87749 GCF_004916995.1 Morone saxatilis
CCTTTGCTTGGAGCAAAGTTGAATGCACAGTAACTAGTAGACTGTAGTTCTCAACCCCCAAATTGATACAGGGTGTGAAGAGTGTGAAACCTATATGAACAGTCATTGTTATATATTCTGATACAAATATATCCTATTTCTCTGAGGACCCTCAGGAACCCCCTCAAGGACCCCTGATGGTCCCCAGACCCCAAGTTGAGAACTACTGCTGCAAAGTGTATTTACCTGAGCAAAAAGTAATATGGGACACTGAAATGTAGTAATTTAGTAGCATAAAATAGAGTACAGGTACCTCAAACTGTACTTCAGTACAGTTCTTATGTAATGTTCTTAGGTACTTTCCACCACTGGTCCCTGTCTGTGTCTGTCTTTCTTGTTTGTATGACTCTCTGTCTCCTTTCTCATGTTTATACACTGTGCTATTATTCTGTCTTAACTTTCAGACTGTCTCACTTTCTGTCTCCGTCTCTGTTGATACACAATATTACTATTCTCTCTCCTGGTTTTTACAGCTCTCTCTCTCTCTCTCTATTTATACACAGCGTTACTGTTCCCTCTCTTGGCTCTTTTAAGAGTCTCCCGCTCTTGGACGCAGCCTTAAATGGAAAGTCTATACATGCTGCCTGTCTGCGGAGGCCAAAGAACTCCATTCAACAGCTGAGCATTTATAATGGTTTGTTTATGTTTGAAAGGGCTTTCCACAGTAACCCACTGTCATCTGTGGAGCCTGGTTCGAATGGTAGGCAACAGTAGCAGGAGGAGTGGGCACGCGCACACAGACACACACACACACACTGCTGTGCTTCAGAGCCACAGCGATATGGATTTAATTAGTCTTATTATTCTAATCATAGGCTGTACATGACAGGCCGTACCACTGGGAGGGGAGGAGGCAGTCAGAAGAGGGGGGAGGAGAGAGGAGGGAGGAGGAACTCCTCATCCTGAAAGGACAACAGTGAGACTTGTTTCTGATTTCCACTGGAATACTACTTTAAAGAACACGTTTGTTTTTAATGTTCCCTAACTTTAATTGTGCTGTAAACGTCAGCATCGCCGTTTAATAACACCTTATCAGTTTTAATATATGACACACAGCACCAAAGAACAACACACACAAATGACAACATTTAAGTAAAAAAGTAATGTTAATAAAGAAAAAAGGGAAATAACAAAGAGAGAACATTAAAGCTGCAGTAACTTTTATAGAATTAACTTTTTGTCGTATTTGCTGAAACTTTCACACTTTCTGTGTACCACTGTCAGGATATAGGGGAAGTTTCAGCAAACACAACAAAAAGTTATCTTCATAAAACTTCACTACAGCAGCTTTCAGCAAATAGATAGAAATTCAAAATAAACAGACAAAAAACCATCTTAACATTATAACGTTATATCCCCATTCCAGCTTCTCGAGTGTGTCACATTGTGTTGTTCTTTGTTTCAACGTTATATCACAGTTAACGGATATTTGTGGGGTTGGAGTGTTGGTTGGACAAAAGAGGACATTTCAAGGCCCCTGGAATTTTGACAGACTGAGATGGAAATGTTTGATTGTTGATTGCCGTTTATGCAATACTGTTTTAATTTGATCATATTAAGTTTTGGTATTGTAATATTTAAACTGACTGAAGTTAACTTACACACATAACTTGCACATATTTTTAGCAGAGAAACAGTGTAATGTGAAAACACCTGTAGAACTAAACACAGAACGCCAGTTAGCCTTTGGTGGTAACGTTAGTTTAAGTAACAGACTAGTTAGCTAACTTAGTTAACTTACACGGTTTTAAATGTAGTCAGTTAGCACACTAACCTGTTAGCTTTATTCCGCAACAAAGTTACTAAAGTTCTATTACAACGCCAACTCATTCAGCCAGTTTATGACCTGGACGAGCCTAGTTGCCTTGGTAACGTTAGCTAGTGGAATAAAGTAAGCTAACGCTAACAGTTTTTAGTGACTAACGTTAGCTAATTCCTGATACAGTCCCGTGTTAAATAAAGGTAACGTTAGCTCAGTACTTGGTGTCTGTTTGGACCATTGACAGTAGTTGTTGGTTTGGACAGACACAATTAGCCGCTAACACCAACACATCATTAACCGAACTTATCTCTGTGCTAACGTTAAGTTAACGTTACCTGATTCAGTCCGGTCAGAAACAGTCCTCAGCAGTGAGTCCTGTCATACAGACCTCAGGCTGTCTCTCTCTCTCTCTGACAATTATCTAAACGTCTTGTTATCCGAAGATTTCAGGACGGATATCATCTGTTTCTCTTTTAAATTTCCCTCATTTCCTCCTTCCTGTTTTGTTTCTATTTCATTTCTTTGTTAACTGGCAGCTTTAAGGTGCACACCGCCACCTACCGACTGACTGTGTAACATCATGCTACATACGTATGTGTGTAACGTTATATATATGGGTACATACATATAATTACAGCTGAAGGGGAGAGAGAGCAGATGACAGGTCGGAGTCAATCCCATGGCCGCTATAGCAATGACTCAGCTTCGGTACATGGGGGTGCCTGTTCTACCAGCTGAGGTATCAGGGTGCCCCATTTCTTAAATTCTACCTAGATTCCACTCAGACTTTATGATGCAGTCGTTCTCTTTCTGCTTGGTGCAATACAATGTTTGTTTTCTTTAACTCCACAGCTCCCACATTTGTCACTGGTCCCTTTCCCAAGTAATTTAATCCTGTGTATCCAATCTGAGTCATGCTATGATGATGCTCCTTTCTTTATAGTCCTTTTTTATTTCCGAATTCTGTCTTTTCCTTTATGGTCTTCCTCCCACCTATTCTGCCATATGGCCATTTTTTTCTTAATCACTACATTTACTTTTACTTTTTACAAGTATTGCGGTTGTTTCCTTCCGCAATGGGTCGTTTTGTGAGTTTAGCATACTCATTTCCTTTTAACCCCACCTCTGATATCTTATCAGACTATGGTATAGACATACTGTAAGTGTTTCATGGTCTTTAGCAAACAAATCTTTCAGTTCTTAAACAGAACAAGCAAAAGTCCTGTTATGTCTGAGAAAGCCAGCATTTAGTTTACACAGTTAGACTTTATTTCACAAATAATTATGCAATAAATGAATACATAAATAAATAAATACTAAACAATTCTCAAAACCTGGACTACGATGGCCCCTGCCAGCCACTGATTAAATTGTAGATCTTCATAATGCTAATGGTTAGCCCTCTAGCTGGGACATCCGTCAGAGAAAGGGTGGTGAAGGCGGGGTCAGCTTCAACACGTTTCCTTTGCTACTGAGCTCTAACTGCAGACAGTGGACACTGCTGAGGAGTGCAGTGCATTACATGAGAATGCAAAAGTAAAACTTGAGAGTAAGGTTCCAGTTAAGCCACACTAAAGAGAATGTGTTGCCCTTATGTAACAGGATGGTTTCACACTGGGAAGGTAAAATTACAGGCATGGTCCGACAATAAGCTTACTCTGCATTTTTCTAAGAAATGGGTAAAGAGGGAGGGGACAAAATCCTACACTGCAGTGTTGGCTTCATGAACAAGTTCAGGTAACAGGTGTTGGCAGGCTACTTTGGTTTTTTGCTTCTCATCTACAGTCTCGCCTCCCCCTGGAACAGAAGAGTGAGGAGGGTTGGACGATGAGTTGGATGGAGGCATTGGATCAGCTAACCCCTGGACTCCAGAGATCTACAGGAAGAGAGACAGAGCATTACGCTGCATGCACTAAGCTAAACTGCAATAAGACATACGGCCACCATAATAATCAGTAAACACCAGCTAAAGTACCATGTTGCTAGTGTGTCCTCGTGTAGAACGTCCCTGCGGATGCTATGAGAAGAACATCCAACCATACATTAAGTAAATGGCGATCGCTCTTACGTTGTTAACACACATTCTTTAGACCCATTTCCACCTATATGTGATCATATGATCTGTATCTGGATATCTTATCTGGATCAGGAACAATGCACGTTATAATGCAATTGTAAATGCATGGGGCATACATTGCACTTCTAGAGCCCATATAGCCACATCACTTCAGAAGACTCCCGGCAGACAGGGGCCCGCTTGTATTCATTACTTTCTGATTACTGAGGCTTTTAGCTGTCTTCATCAACATCACCTGATCCTCGCCTTGCATATCTTAGTGCTTTCTAGTCTTTCCTTGACCAGAGACAAGTGTGCCAGCTCCACCTATCTTATTTGTACACTGAGATTTGATCATAATGGAGGCAGAATTGGGAAAGATGGGGCACATAATAAGAGCGGGTGTAATTGCAAAGGTCTGTGATCAGATATCATTATCCCAATAATGTATCCTAAAACAGATCACATTATAAGACAAGTGGAAATGGTGTCTGGACTTTCCAATGCATCAAACCTAGATGTCTTTGAATTGTAAGTGAAAACCCACACAGACCCAAGGAGAGAAATTCCACAGTATGTATTGTTGCAGTATGATGATTTTCAATATGTTAATTACTGAAACTGTATGCTGTGATGATTAGTATGTACTACAAGTAGTTTAGAATTAACATGTAGTATAGATTTTGCACACGCTGACAGTGTGTCCCCGTACATATATTAACAGTGGTGACTAGGTGCAGACTAACAAGCAGCCTCACGAGTAGCTGGTGTGCTGCTGTCGCCTCCGGGCGCTCCTCATCTTCTCAAAGCGAGCCTCCATTTCCTCCAGGACCTTTGGGGTGTAGCGTACCACCAGCTTGACTGAACCCTGGGCAGCCTTCAGCAGCTCCACCGCCTTCTCATGGTGCTCCCCCTCAACGCTCTGCATCGCACCAACACACAAGAATCTCAGACCGCATGCTGTGAGGGACCAAAGGTCTGCAGGGTGCCACTCATATCAGTCACTACTGGGGCTGATATTTTTTCCGCTATCATTAATCATCTGGAACCTCAAGTATTTGTATTGAGCATGAATATCAAGGCAAGACACTATAGGCAAAAAAGTCAATTTTGAGATTTTGGGCAATTTTTTTTCTTTTTTCAGACTAGTGGAAATAAAATGCCCAAAATACACATTTAGGTGTTTATTTGACTACACTTTTACTATGTCTGTGAAATGTATACTTCATTACATACTACTTGTATGTAGCACTTACATACACAAAACCATTAAGTTTTATTCCTATCTACATTCTGAAGCTTTTTACAGAGGCCTGGTTTGTGGAATATTTTCTAACTAAAAACATCGCGAAAACTGCCAAATGAGCTGGCTCTTTTTTGCAATGTTTCTATTAATAGCTCTGCGATACTGTCTGAATCTGTAGTCTCTCCGCATCTATATTCTTGTTATAGTGTACCTGATTCATACAGTGCGCTAGGAGGAAGAGAAGAGAGCAGTGTCTGCCTTTCAGCGTGCCTAATTGATGGGTGTCTTCTGAAAGAAACTAACTTATGTTTAAATACTCCACTATTTTTGTAAACTTAAGACTTTAGAACCCATTCAAAGCACTAAAACAACTGTTCCACACAAGTAAAGGTGTGTTTTCACAAGAGATTTGAATAGTTTCAGAAATCAGACTACACACGGGACAAATATTCCATTATTCTACAGATAGCTGAAGTCTTTTGATATAAAACACATGGGTATATCATGTTATGCAAGTCTTCAATGTTCACATTCCTGTTCTGGAAATGTATGCAAATTGGAGCATTGAAATTAAACAATGCATCATTTGCATATTTAAACCAGCAATCTCAGAAAACTAATATGAAATTCTTAACTCTCAACTGGGGAAGTTTCATGGTTTATCCTTTTAATGTTGTTTTAAAACTGGCATTAAAATTAGCCTCTCAGTGTGCCTCAGTCTTACCACTCCATTGACAGACAGCAGCTGGTCTCCTCTCTTAAGCCCTCCTTGGCGGTCGGCCACCCCCCCAGGGATCACTCTGGAGATGTAGATGGGGGAGTTCTGCTCTTTGCCCCCCATGATGTTAAAGCCCAGGCCCTCTTCCGTCTTGGGCAGCTCTACCACTCTTGGGTGGGCATGGCCCTCGCTGGCTGCAAAGGCTGCCACTGTGGCCTGTCAGGAGGACAACTGTATGATCAGTGTGATATTTCCACATAAAAATGGTTATAAAATGAGTTTGAGTGCCTTTAATCTCCAGTTACATTCCTGAAATTATATTTTCCTGACCTTGACATCGACGTTGCTCATCTGTGTGGTACAGCACACAGTACACAGTGGGTGGTTCATTCAAATGAGGCAGTGCCTTGGTGGAAACTGGGGTAACCCAACTGTACACTGAAACAGCACCAGTGTAGATTTGTACAGCTTGCTGTAATCAGTGCTCCTGTTTATACTGGAAGGAATCCCTTCCTAACATACTTCCAATGGAAGCAATTTGGGATGAAATCCACAGCCCTCATTCTGTGAAAAAATATAAAAAATGCAAAAGGCCCTATCTATAGCCAGCGTTTGGTTTGTCCCTTCTAGGAAAGTGTAGTAACATGGCGGTTCAACATGGCGGACTACCTACATTCAGGTGAATATACACAAATGAAAACATTCCTGTGAATATTATATTCCATTTCTGACAAATAATGTTACACACTGGAGATTTTTGGACAGTCTGTTGCTCCATCTATGTCCATTGCATTATTTAGAGTAACTCCCCCAGATGTTAACCTAAGCAGAGCTCAAACCGATATTGTTGCCTTTAGCTAACGTCTGGCCTAAATGGAAGGACTCTTCATCTCCAACATATGGACAGTAGATCACAGATGTTTTGTACTATTTACAATTGGAGAAGATCTGCCATTCAGCTACACATGTGGCAACCATTTTTAACTTTCCGTTAAACGTACACTATGATCCCTATGCAACATTACTCCTGTATACTCATGTATATCTACTAAAGTAATAAGTATTTGTTTTACTATTCTGACCTCTAGTTTTTATTTTTATATTAGTTTACTACAATGCACTTTGCACTGCCTAATCGAAATAACAGGGGAGCTAGGAGACACTAGGGATGTTCCTGGTAACTAATTTTGCAGTTGATCAAATGAAAATTTTAGTTTAGACTAGTTGACTAGTAAATAAATGCTCAGAAAACAATTGATATGTCATTGATTGATTGATTGACAGCCAGGCTTCACAAGTTACTCTTTTATTTATCTCAGAATAAGGAAGGCTATAGGTTATACGCATTTGATGTGGGGGCAGTTTGTTACATTATCAGCATTTATGTCAGTAAACACATTGGGGTACTACTAAAATTGGCAACATATAGACAATAACTTTGGCAGGACAGCGCCGTAGATTATTAGAAATGAAATGAAGACACTGTTTGTGTTATTAGATGAAGAGAGAGAATGCTCTCCTGGCTGATTGATGGTTGTGGGATAACCTGATATATGATGCCTTTTAAGTTTTCATTTTATATTCTCTCCACCACTAACTTAAGTGGGACAAAAATGACAGTGGTATTAGAACAGGGACGAGGGGCTGCCGCCTGCAGGGGCTGTATCCCTGGCTGGTGGTGGGTGGCTGTGTAAAGACGCAATTAACCAATGTTGTAAAATATGATAATTAGTTTAACCGACTAGTTTTTCTGGTGTCGACTAGCAAGATCAGTAACCAACTGGTTGACTAATAGTGCACATCCCCAGGACATACCCACAGTCCGTGCACCCAGGAACTAGCACTTTGCACTGGTTTGCTGTGCTAGTTGTGCAAATAAAACGGCCTGATATCTATAAAATAATTCCTTTCGTGCATTACTGAAGTGCTCTTTAGTTCTAAGTTTGCATGTAATACCTTGGCTGTTGCCTGTGCTCGCACCTCCGGTCCTCCGACAATGTCCAGAGTGTCATATAGCTGTTCATATACCTGAAAGACAGCAGGGGAGAGCACAGGTGAGTTGGACCAGCATTAAAGCAATACACACTGGATACACAGGTGATGGACATTACAAACATTCAAAACAAACAAATTGAACCTAACAAAACCTTAGCAAATCGCGATTCCAAATACATGTGATGGTAAGCCATGGTGAGATGGTGTGATGTTTGTGCCCAAGAGGTTGTTAGTACTTTGATATACGAGTTTTCAAAGCAAACAAGGGGTGAACAGTTGAAGGGATAGTTCATCATTCTGGGAAACATGGCTACTTGCTTTCTTATCACTTTTATGTCAGTGTGTTATATAGAGCTGGAGTCAGGACGTGGTTAGCTTAGCTTAGCATAGCATGACTGGAGACAAGGGGGAACAGCTAGCCTGGCGCAGTGAGTAGTACACCATCCCACACCTCTAAAGCTCACTAATTAACATGTTGTATTTAGTTTGTTTATTATGATATTTTCTATATTATTTAGCTGAGCGACAGTAGCTCAGTGTGACAGACCACAGACCACAATATGGAGTGGACTGGTAGCTGGAGAGGTGCCAGTTTCACCTCCTGTGCACTGCCGAGGTGCCCTTGAGCAAGGCAACCTAACCCCGAAACCTGCTCATGAGGCGCTGGTGCAGAGTGTGGGGGTATTTCCACATCTTAATATTTCCCTCCTAATGTAGTGAGGGTATGCACATGGTGTCACCATGGTAAGTCCAACACACAACACTCAGCATCTGCCTTTTGTGCATGTAAAACAAAAAGCGTACAATCTAAAGCACATAGACCCATTGCTTTTTACAGATCTTTTAACTGGGGTTCGCCATGTTGAACCACAATGTTTCTACAGTAGCCAAGAACGGACAAACCAAACACTGGATCTAGATAGGGGGTTCACATTTTTTGCGTGCTTGCAGCCATTATAGTTTCTCCTTAACACTTAAGAGGAGGGTAAGTGAAGAAGTTGCCACTCTAACTACACTGCTAGAGGCCACTAAATTCTACATACTGGACCTTTAATTATTAATTAATTCAGATAGATAGATAGATAGATAGATAGATAGATAGATAGATACTTTATTAATCCCCTATTGGAGAAATTGTTCTTTTCACTCTTTTATTTTATACACACACACACACACAGGCTGAAATACACACTTCATGCATTGTGGACATGCAAACAGGGAGAAGATGGTGGAGTGATGGGCTGCCACGTTAGAGGAGATTGCCTTGCAAGGACATTGTTTGTTGCGCGGGTGGTAATAGGTGTTAAAATCACAGCATACTTTTTCCTCCCCAAGTTTTCTTACACAAGCTCTGTGGAATTAGCAAATATGGATTTAATGAAATGATTGGTCCAATGGTGATTTTGGGTCTTTGTTAGAAGCTACGGAACTACAGGAAGTCCAAGCTTCGTCGTGAGTGTTGAGGTCTTTATGGCCCCCATCAAACGGGTACGTTTAACTGATGTTTCTCTTGTCTAGACCTATTAACATATTTACAGTTATGTACAAACTGACTTTAATTACACCGCACTTCATTCGTATATTGGTAGAAACAGCCCTTGATTCACAGTTCCGCATCTCAACTCTTACATATTGTAGATAGATTGATTACAGTTTTTGAATTGTTCAAAACTAGGAGCAAAACAATCGTGGTGACACCTGATATTAAAATGCATCTTGCTTCCAGTGTAGGGACTGGGTGTATAATAACTCTCGAGGTATTAAAACGATTGTGTTTGAATGGGGGATTATATTTAGTCGATAGTCGACATAATCAATCGGTAGATAGTGTTGGAGCACGTTTTCAATACGTGAATTATATGCATAGAAACGTATAGACAAGGATATACGTTATAAAGCTAACTGCAATCTGCTTGCTACCGTTAGCTAGATCTAGCAGCTGTGCACTTGGTGGTGCTAAGGTAACCAACGCATCTTAGCTCTCTCTGAAAGTCGGAGTGACCCTCGTGTGCCACTGGCGTGCTGTCTCTGTTGGAGTGAGATTACAAGCAGGGTACCAACGCTTGGGCCTATATATATGCTAATGTGATTCTCTCGCTCTTGCAGCTATCGTTCTCTTTTGCGCAAGCGCGCTGAGCTCCGTGCACCCTTGGTTTTGTGGTGATAAGTAGGTGCGCGCCAGCCAACCCACCCAGCCCCCCCGCGGGCAGGCCAGCAGCAAAGCCCACGCCAGCCAACGCTAGGCTACAATAGATAGCTGTGTTCTGCAAGCCGTAAGCCCAGCTACCATTCAAGCCAACATTAGATGATCACGAACGTTAGCTAAAGCACAGCTGTCTAGGCGCCAGTAGCGGTTAACGTGTAGCCACCAACCGAGAGCCAAGGATAGCCCAAGCACCACCGGAAAGTGCGCAGAGCCCAAGCCACACAACCACACCGCACAAACAGTGAAACCACCCAGCCAACGCCAGCACCCACCTGCCACCGGTCTTCCTACACGAGCAACAGTGGGCGCCCTCCGCCCCAGGATTGGACACTGCCAAAATGGAGTTGGGCATACCACACCAG
>NW_023339696.1:87774-99125 GCF_004916995.1 Morone saxatilis
CCAGCACAACAGCAAAGAGCGCAAATAACGACACCTTTACGTTTGGGACTAAATTTGAAGTATTCCCATACCTTCGATGATTTACGCAAAAATTTGACGTCTACGTATTTTTGAGGTAGACGCGTCGCTACAGGCCTAGTATCCAGACACATTATCCATTCAAAAAATGATCTCATCTTGCTTTGTGAGATGAGTTAGAGTAAACTTATAAACTGTAGGCTGCTATGTGTCTGTATAGATGATACGCGTTAACAGCAGCTCAACTGCGCAGAGGACATTCTCAGTAGTTGAAATTGGATGTGAGCATATGTCATACACAGAACTCAAACAGTCTAAATGCACAGGAAAGGCTGGTGAAAGCCGGTGTAACACAACTCGCATTAATTTTTATATTTAAAAAAAAATAAAATAAAATTGGTGTTTGATTCAACTCTGTCGTTGTTTTTGTTAGAAGTTTGTGGTTTTAGATTGCATGACACTGACATTTGTGCTGGATTGTATGAAGATGCTGGCAGTTTCACTGTATATCAAGTTGTTTTTTTTGCAGGACTCTGCCTTTATTTTATATACAGGTTTTAAAATGGTTTATTGGAATGAATGATTTATTGACTAGAGGGTTTTCTTGGCCCCATAAAATGATTAAGTATATAAAGAAATCAGACTGTATTGCAGATTAGTATTAGTAAGGGGGGTATGCAGTTAGGGCTCCCCTGTCAATACACTACACTCTGCACAGCTTGCCCTGGCCATGGCACTCCTTAAGGCAAAAACATTGCTGCTTATTGAAGAGTTACAGCAGGTGTTTCAGCTATGCTCTGCTTCTGTGCTGAAAACACCGGTATGGCAGTGTTAATAGGAATACACATGATGTGGGGGTGTTACACATCTGTTTGCGTAATAATGAATCCCACAGCTAACCAATGTGCCCATGCCTGTTTGTTCCAGATTTACATAGTCTACAACAAGAGGACGGGGAAGCCTCGGGGCTATGCATTCATCGAATACGAGCACGAGCGAGACATGCACTGTGAGTACCACTGTACAGCATTGAGCCAAAACCTTTATTTATGATCACATGTCCACAAGGACTGACCTCTGTGACATGCAAGGTGGCTCTTCAGTTGAACCCTCTTTCCTTTACTCTATGTAGATATTTATATAATGATACTGGGGTGGCAGCTTTCTCTAACACTCCACTACCTAATAAGCAAATTAATGCTTATGGCATTAAAGGAATCAGAGTACATCTTAAAGACGTATGTTGTACAGGTTGCATGTTGAAATCCGAGTCTGGTGGTTGTGTGATGTGTGTCTGTGTTTGATGCGTGTCATCAGTTGACTGATAGTCAAGAAGGGGAACTGCTTCATTCAGTGGGGCATCATGGGAAAAGTAGGAGGACTGTCTTTCATCTGTGAAGTTGAACATCTTTGCCTGTCAAAGGGCACATTGTCTTTTAACTGTTAGGCGTTGTAGCTCTGTGGAAGAGCAGCTCTCCTGGTTGGACTCTTAATGGTAAGCACAAGGTCAGACTGGTCACCAAGCAGTGAATGGGTTTTATTTTCTTTTTTCAACTAGAAATGTGTCATGGGCTGTATGGAAACCCATCTTTTTGTATGACTAGGTATTGAGCTTGTTTGTCTAGTTTTTATTGGTGGTCTTCAACCCTGGTCATGGTGAGATTAGTTCAACGTCACCACACTAGTGAGATATTTTAAGCTGCTGGTGATGCTACAGTGAATAACAGAGTACTGTCTTATTAGACAAGTGAATGGTGCCATCTAACACAATGACACCATTCTGGGATATTTGTGCCATCAGCTCTTCAAGACCAGAGTTGCTAAATCACAGCAAGCATGTAGTCACAGCAGGGGGTGAACTGAGGGGGGATGTGGGGCTAAACAGTATATTAACTGTGTGTTGTTCTCATTGCCACTGCAGCCGCCAATCTGTGATGGCTATTGGCCAGAGCTGGCTGGCAGATGATGATGGTTATGATACATCTACACCCTACTACCACAGCTCAGTATATGGTTGGTATAATGGGTTTGTATGATGGGTAAGATTTCTTTCCACCCTCCATCTCCTACATAGGGAAGAGGAGCTACGTTCAATGGGTAAAGCGTATTTCTATGCAAGCCCTAAAGAGCTTTCAGTGCAATTACTACTACTTGGATCTTAGGCTTTGACCATTGAACGCACCCCTGACTACTAGAGTATTAATGTTGCCCAATGATTCTGCCCTTTATGTGAAAGCCACCTCAGGTCACTGAGGGATCACACTTTGCAGTAGCAACATAGCTGTATAGAGGGCCACGAGGTCAGTGAACAGGAAAGACAATCCCACCGGCTTCTGGTGGAGGTTGTTGTGATTAATGCTGTGCAGGTTGACAGAACTTGTTGCAGCTCTTCAGAAAAATAGTCCTATTGCTTAGTAATACATTGCAGTAATGTGTAAATATATCTTGGCAGAGAAGGCACTTGTCTAAAGAATTCACTCCTATCATATAGAGCTTGGAAATTATTTATTGTCCTTCAAATGTTGTGATAATGTTTTAAAGCAGTGCAAAAACACCTGAATGGTCAAATCAAGATTTAAACTAATGTAATAATGCGGGGCTACACCGCTGCTTAAACCAAAAACAAGCCCGAGTCACTTCACTTAACACAGAATGCCTCAGAATCTGTGCTGACATTTCACACCACAAAACTTTATGGGTCTTTTAGTATTTGAAACACTTTAAATGAATAAAAATCCTAAATCCGTTGAGTGAAAAACTCTTTAGTGTTCATTAGTAACAGTGTCACTGTTGGTAGCTTCTTGTCTGCAGGTGAGTAACTGGTAAAGTTTTAAAATTATAACACCTCATCATGTCTGTTAGGCTCCAAGGTTCTGCCAAATATCTGTGCTAATTAAAAAGCCATTGCAAGATTTAAATAATCAAAGCTAGGTATTAACTCAACTGTAAACAGCTGCCTGTGCATGTCAATCCATACTGTTGATAAGATTAATACACATTTCTTTGCCACTGCATTCCCCAAACTGCAGTAAGTAGTAGTAAAACCTTAGGAGGCTGGGCAGTTGTATTACTGTAATACAGTTCACAAACCCATTTAATCTAGAAAAAGGTCAAATCTCACCTACGGTTGGTGCATAATACTAAAAACTAATCCATCTGAGCTGGCTTTAATAGGAAAGGCAGATGAGGGGAATTTTCTTGGTAATTCTGCTAAATGGGCTATTCATACATTATTTATTCACTACATAACTTAAGTTAGATACTAGTTACTGTAGCCTTACAGATTAATTCATAACAATAGTATGGTCAAAGAAATGGTTCCTAAACTTTCAGTTTATGACATGTTAGTGAAGTGTAAGACACTGTACGCCCTCAGTTTAATATTTCAGGCCACTTTAGATCTCAGACATAACAGCGTTAGGAACATGACTTCATTGAATTCATGGTACAAAAGTTCTTTCTCATTAGTTGGTTGGGGTTGTGATAACACAACTCCTGAAAGGAAGGTAGCCAGTTCCTTTTTTTTTTTGTTTTTTTTTTTGTTTTGTTTTTGTTTTTTTGTTTAATTTAAATTTTTTTTTTTCTTTTTTTTTTTTCTGCTTTTTTCAGTTGGTCAGTTTTGGTAGGACTGGTGGGGGTTTGGTAAGGCCCTATTATTGGATGGGATGTTGTCATCCTTAGTGAACACTGGAAGCGGAGGGGTTCTGGTAAGGCCCCTGATAGAGGTGTTGTGACAGTATGTGCATTCTGGTGCTGAGGGGATTTTGGTAAGGCCCGAAGACTGGGGCAGAGACTTTCATAAGGCCTGTAAGTGAGGGATCATGGTAAGACCATCAACTGTGTAGAGTGAGGGAGTTTGGTAAGGCCCTCAGATTGTATATGTGAGGATTTGGTAAGGCCCTCAGACTGTATGCTATAACTGATGGGTTTTGGTAAGGCCCTCCTCTTGGACTTGAAGGTTTTACCCTCAGGGATCATCATCACATCAGACCAGTGTAGCAGCCAGGATGAGCCGCCTGGATCTCGCCTTCCATCATACAAGATGGATCTAAAGACTGTTGTGTGGTATAATGGGATGAGGTGTGGGGAGTGTACACGTGGTTGGAAATGCTCATACTCCTGGTTGCTTCCATCATGTTGCTCCGTCATGAAGCTTGTAAAAGGTTTCAGTAGATTAAAGCCACTGCAACAGAACAGCCTACTGTCATAATATTGGACTGAAAGTCCTGTACTGTGTTATAGTGCAAGAAAAAAAGAATTTGGCTGACTAGTTATGTGCTGTTCTGTGTGTGCACAATCACTAACACGAAGCACACTGCTTTACTGCTGTGATAGAAATTACATTTCACCTGTATGCAATCTTGGAATATGTATTTGTCACAGCTAGTGAATTCACTGTTACACAATACAGTGACGATAACAGCAGTGCTTCAATTGTAAATAACAACCGTGTCAAGTGTCCCAGCAGGTTGGGTTAAGTTCAGCAACTGTTTTAAGACTGTCACACTAACTGCAGGATGAGTGTTTTAGTTTGCCACAGTCAAACCTGTGTGAGAGATCAATACTTATCAAAATGTCTCGTCATTCTGCGTAATCAGTATTAATATATTAATTAAGAAGCTGCACTCTAAGTAAATTGGAAGTCTAATCCACGCAATTATCCTGCGATTCCTGCCGTTTTTAACCAGAACGACTTAAAATGGCTGGGTAGGTTAATGGTGCAGCTAAAACGTAACGTATCAATCACTCATCGGGTGGAAGGAAGTCTACTCCCATTATCCTTCGGCTTTTACCCAGAGAGCAGCCATCTCGGCCTCGCCTGCTCCTGGTCAGTATAACGATGCACTGTTTGTTTCCTTGGCCACATTGATGTAGTCGTACTACCATCTCACCTCTTGTCTTTCCTTTCCCATTCCTCTTCTCCAGCCGCGTACAAGCATGCGGACGGGAAGAAGATTGATGGCAGAAGGGTGTTGGTGGACGTGGAACGAGGACGCACTGTCAAAGGATGGCATCCTCGCAGGCTAGGTCAGCAGCCTCTTTTGTGTTCAGATTAAGTTTTGATTTCACCCCAGTGTATCGGAGCATCTCTAGTAGCAATGCATCCACACACCAAAGCAGCTCTGTGCTTTTTGATGCAGTACGGTTGTGTCTGAACACAACCTGACTGCAGCTCAAAGGGGTGCGTGGACTTGACACGTTTAACTTTATTTTCCGGTTTTTCTGTAACTAGGTGGTGGATTGGGTGGCACTAGGAGAGGTGGAGCTGATGTGAACATTAAGCACTCTGGCCGAGATGATGCATCACGTTACGATGATCGCCCTCTGGGGGGGTGAGTACTTTCATGGAAGACCTGTGGTTTGGTACAAAAGTGTGTTCTGCTGTGTATAACAGTCTTTGATTTATCCTGCTCATAGTGAACGAGAGCGCGGAGACCGAAGAGAGCGCAGCCGGGAGCGCGACCGGGACAAGGACAGAGAGCGCCGGAGGTCCCGATCACGCGAACGCCGCCGACGTACCCGTTCGCGGGAGAGGGAGAGAGAGAGACCGATTGGAGGGGGAGAAGACGGTGGAGTTAGTAGCCGGCGTCGAGAGCGAGAGAGGGAGCGTGGGGGGGCAACGGGAGGAGACAGTAGGAGTAGAGAGAGGAGTAGAGAACGGAAGAGAAGGAGCAGGAGCCGAGATCGCAAGAGAGACAGGGAGAGAGGCAAGGGACTGGATGGAGAGGAGGTCAGCCAGGGAGATGGTGCCCCTGAGGGTGGGGAGCGTATGCTGGAGGAACATGAAGGAGAAGTGGGGGAGGGTGTGGAGGAGCGCAGAGACAGGGAAAGAGAAAGGGACAGAGACCGCAGGCGCAGCCACAGGGACAGAGAGAGACGCAGGGGAGACCGTGACAGAGACAGGGAGCACAAGAGGGAGCGTGGGGACAGAGAAAGGGGGGACCGCAGAGAGGAGCGCCACGGCTCCCTACGAGACGACCTTGGGCCCCAGGATGACATTGGCAATGAGGATGAGGGAGGAGCACCACCTCACATGGAGGAGTACAGTCAAGACGGGATGATGATGGACCAGCAGTCAGTGCCATCGGGTGACGGCTATGGCTCCAGTGAAAACGGCTACAAGATGGAGGCACCAGGAGATGAGTACTGATATGGTCCCTGTCCCAGCAGGTCCCCACTCAGAAATAAGTTGTTTCATACTTAGACATGGCCCATAACTGCCTATCAAGGCACAGGAAGCCTAAATGATGTTGGGGCTTCCTCAGCACCAGACATCTAGCTAACTTTCTCCTATCTGTAAAGAATCTGTTAAAATAATTCCAATTGATACTGTTGCACACACAGTTGATGCATAACTGATTTGATCTCACTAAAGTTGCAGTTTTCCTGTTTTGCCCAACTAATCCGTGCCACTAAATGTTTTCAGATTACCTTAGTGATTCAAGATGGTTTGTATGTTTTTGTTTTTTTTCACTTTGCTTGGGATGAACTGTGTAAACCAGAGCTCTATTTGTTTTTAGATGGGTAGATTGTGTTGTCTTTTATTTACAGATTCATAAAGCAGTTAGATTGTATGCTCATTTGGACCCAGTGACCAATTTCTGCTCAATGTATGTGAAATTGAAGGAAATGTAGTATTATGTGACATTTGAGGGCTGTTCTGTTTATTCATTCTGGAATAAAAAAAAAGTAAATTATATCTGCTGTTTGTTAGATTTGCATGGTCAACTTGATGTCATGTCTCCACAGCCAGATTTTCATACAGCACAAAGTGTCTGGGCTGTACCGTACCCCAAAAACCATATGTAGTAAGGGGGCCCCTGCAGCTCGAATCTGCTAAACAGGACTACAGCAAGTGAACACATAATAAACCAATAATCACCATGAAACATCCGCAGCTGATTTTAAGACAGTTCTTTTTTGTGTTCAGGTTTTCTGAAACTATATTAAAATATGCAAATTTGGCAGCCTCTACTTAAAATGTGTTAATTTATTTCAAGAATAGAAGTCTGAGAATTGTTTTCATTTTGTCCACACATTGAAGTCAACATTTTTACAGAGGGAATTTGGATATCTTCATTTAGCAGAAAATTATGGTAAACAGCCATTAAAAAAAAATGGATGGGAAGGTTGGATGGAGGCTTAAATATGTTGAAAATGTTTAGTAAAATAAACATGCTTTGTATATCCAACAGTCTGCAAGAAATGCTGTGGAAGAAAAATAGCTCAAAATTGACGTGAGAGAAAAGCGTTTTTTGTGTGTGTGTGCGTGCGTGCGTACGTAGATAGTGATTATATAGTGTGCTTATTATACAGTCCGTACATAGTGAAGCTGCCGCGTCTGCCTGTGCTGCTGATCCTCACTGAAGCATCTCGGTCCTCAGTCCATCGTCTCCAGTCTGCTGACCGTATCATCCTGAAAGATGGACCACGCATCGCTGTAAGCCACATTTTCTGCTCATCTACGCAATTTAAATAGAGGAGCAGCCTGGACGCGGAGGAGCTCACAATGATGTCCTCTTACTACCACCCTGCCAAGGAAGCAGACATGGCGGCCATGACAGAGCCGCTCTGCCTGGAAAGAGGTAATGCATAGTGAGCCGCACAGCTTCATAATCTCCTGGCTAATATCAGTGTATGTGTCTTACCTAATGACAATGACCACAACCAACGGTGTTTTGTTCTAACGTTATTATACAAACTACAAATATTTTTGACCTTATGTTTGAAATGGTTCGGCGCGCGCCCCCCGCTCGTTTCTTTCTCGTAGTAAACGTCATTAGCTGGAATCCATTCACAGTGAGCCAGCTAGCGTTAATGTTTACATCCTTTATGGGCAACACGCTCGGAATGCCCCTGCGCACGGATTGCTATCGTACGGTCCTTGACAATATATGATTTAACTTTTGTATCGCGCTGGGGGTGGGGGGGGTAATAAATGGGGGGGTAATAAATGTGCCGCTGCCACACTGTGCAACGGTGTGAGTAGAGCCCGTGCCCCGGACGCGGCTTGCCGCTTGAGTGCGTTATAGGTGCGGTCAAGCACGGGCGAAACAGTCCCGTTACACGGGGGTTTAAATGACGGAGGAGCGAACTCCACTGTCAGTATGATGTCATCTAACTGTTTATGTGGCTCGTGATTCCAGGGGTGGATCCAGAGACATAACCATGGGTTGTAGGGAGACTTTAAATGGTAAATGGACCTGTCCTTGTATAGCGCCTTTCTAGTCTTCCGACCACTCAGTGCTTTTACACTACATGTCACATTCACCCTTTCACCCATTCGAACCCAGTTGGCAACAGCAACCATGCAAGGTGCCAACTACTCATCAGAAACGGAAAATAAGGGCATTCACACACACTCATACACTGATGCACAGCAGGGTTCAGTATCTTGCTCAAGGACACACAAATATTTTTTTTACAATTTCGTTGGCTCTCTCTACCGATTTAAAATCCAACAATTCAATCACATCCTTGGATTCATTTTTGCAACCATGGAAGATGGAAAGGTTTACATTCAGCAACTGGGAATATTCCATTACTTTTGATTTGAACAAAAACACAACGGTATTTTTATTTTAAACTGGTGGCCAGCAGCTGGCGAGCTGGCATATTTTCATATATTTGAGGTACAGTAAAAGCAGGTACAAATATGGAATTTTATTGTTGAATTTCTCCAAATTGGTGCAGTAAAAATGCTTGATATTAAGTATACTTGTAGTCTTATATGTGTAGAAGTCAAATATACCATCCATAGCCAGGAATTATTGAGCAATATGTTTTTACAGTACCTCAAATATTTGAGGAAAGATGCCCTTGGAGTTTTGGGTTTTGGGCATTTCTCCCAAACATTGGGGCAGTAGAGATGCTGATATTAAGTATGTTTTTTATTCATCATGGTCGCATGAAACACTTTAATGTAACATATTTTATTTTAAATGTAGGTTTGAATTATAGCTTACTGTTCTTAATACCTTTATTTTGAAAACCAGAAGTGAATACGCTGTTTCTCCGCAATTACCATAATGCTGAGAATATAACACTTATATATATATATATATAACACTCGAAATTTAAGTGCGGCTGATTTGACCACGGAGATCGGAGTAACGGCTGGCTTGACCACAGTTAATGAGCCTAGAGGCATACACACAGGAAGCACAACTGCCTGAGCACGAGAAACGTTAAATTTTTTTTTAATTTATGCCCCTTTATGGGCTCCGTAGTGGCTCCGTATCTTTCAAAGATCCAGATCTGAAGATCTGATTTAACTACCATATGACAAGAATCTGAGATGCCTCTGTATCCCCATGGTTCTTAGTTCCTACTTCATATGATACAACTTGAAAATGACTGTAAATTAGTAAATTAGTAAATTAGGATGGGTGAGCTTCACAGGCCAGTGCATTTTAGTGTGTAACGTTGCTAAGCAGGTGTCCTTTACACTGATCAGCTATTGATCTGCATTTACAGAGTGTGTGAACATACAACTGGAGGCCCTTTTAACTGCAACACCAAGACACTCCTGTCCAGATAGTTTAAGTTAGTGAGTGTGTGTGTGTGATTAACCAACTCCACCTGGTCTCATTCCCAAGTTGTAAAATACTGCAGCTAGGTCAGTGGCCCTCTGCTTCAAAACATGATACTGTAGGTAGGAACTCTCTCAGTCTGTGTTCTTGTGTATTTGTGAAACATCATCTGTTGCAAATTAAGTACTGTCCTGATGCACAATTCAACATTTTGCCAGTTAAATTCACAGAACTGTTCTTGAAATGCACTTTTTACCAGGGATGCTGCATTTGGAACTTGCCAGCACAGATATCCCAGCATTCATTTCAGCATTTAAGCTTGAAACCCCAGAGAAAGAGGCCAACAGAGTATTTTACAATTCTTGTATGTTATTTCAATACTAAATTCCCTTCTGAGAACGTTTGAATATTAGTATGAGGGCTGTGTTGCTTATTTATGGGAATTATATTGTATTAAACTATTCAGATTTTACCACAAAGTTTGGCAAAACCTGATTTATTCATACATCTTTAATTGAAGCACATATATGTAATATTCAAAATTAACATTAATGGAATACAAAATGTGATAAAAATGAGCACATAAAAAGCTCAAATGTCATCCTGGAATTGTGCATTAACAAAAACTTATTTATTTGGTTTTGAATTAGTTATCCAACATTTTGAGTTCTAAATAAACTGTTTGGTTTTTTTTTTTACATTAACTAAAGAAAAAACGATTTAAACAGTGGCCACACATCAGTACTGGTCCATCGTCCTCCCGCCTCTAAGCAGTGGTATGCAAAATGTGGGTGTTTGTGCATGTGTGTGTTGCTTTGACTGCTTGTGGCCATGTGCCCAGGCCAACTCATTGGCTAATGCCTAATGTAAGATGAGAAGGTGGCAGAATAACATCCAGAGGCATTCTTATATCCCAGCTGTTTTTCTTTTCCCTTTTGCAAAACTGAATAGGATTGTGTCCCTGTTTAATAGCCGTAGGGGTGGCAACCAACAAGGAGACATTTTTGATTTGACAGACCTCAGGCTTTCAGCCACAGCGTGTAAAACACTCAGCAGGCTGTGGGTATTTGGGAATTAAACACACTTGTGAGCATATTTTGGTTAGTTTTCTGTTAGTTTTTTTAAATATCCTAAATAGAGTTAATATGCCCTGCATAATATTGTAGTTGTTTTTTTTCCACGTTTGCTTTTTTTACAATTTTATCAGGGCGGTATGTTTGTCCCTGTGCTTATGCGTTCTTTCAAGAAGACAGAATGACACTCAACACTTGATGGTACTTAATAAAGTGCTAATAAATGAACCCACCTATTTACCCCACATTGAGCAAGATGAGGTGAAACAATTTAGCTAATTTTGGCCTGATGAAAAGATAAGCCTCTTGGGGCACAGGGGAAGTCATCAAAACATCTGCTGTTAACCATTAAAAGCTCCCTGTGCTCCACTGATGCCAGAGTTGTTTTAATCTCTTCTCACTGCTGATGCAATTCATTCACAACAACTCTATGATTGATATAAACGTGTGTGAATTCATATTGTGGTGAACTCATGGTGACAGTTTTCTTTTCTTTTGAGCAGGCGCTTTATTGGCAGAAACAAGCAGAGCATCACTTTACAGTAGAACGCTCATACACTCACCCTAGAGGGAATGTCACTGATAGCGCACCTAACAACACATATGGTTTAACACCTCTGCTAGTAATAAATACATGTACTACAGGGACATGGCAAAATACACTGTAGAACACACTAACTTCATTAACATTGCAGGAATATGTATCAACAGAGTCCATCACCCACAA
>NW_023339696.1:99225-101418 GCF_004916995.1 Morone saxatilis
GCTTGCTCTGTTTTGTTTGGTATTTACTTTGAACGACAACAGAAGTGACGTCATGCAGGATCGCATAGTGCACCTTTAAATGTGAATTCATACCAACAACTTGGATGAATAAATAAGCAGCAAAATACCTTTAAACATGAGATAGTAGGACTACTAAAACAGACAGCAGAAGTGTATATGACCAAACAAACCTGCAACAGCTAATGTTAAAAAAAAGGTAAGACAACATTACAGGGAGGAAACCTCACTACAGCTGGTCAAAGGGGATTAAGTTGCACAAATCTATTCAAATATCTAATCTTGTGCATTATGCCCATAAACCAATACCTAACTATGCCATCTACTGACCAAAAGATGCGACCCTCTCTGATGTGCTACAGTCAGCGTATATTTGCTGCTGTAGCTCAAACCACTTACATTTGTCCTATTATTCTTTACAGCAAATAATTACCTGCAATACATTTAAACTTCCACTTGTTCTGCTCCAGCACTCACAGCTCTCTCCTGTAATCATTTGTATTTTTACCAATATCAGTTGTTCAATTACACGCTATTGAGTTCTGCTACAGTACTTTAACGTAGCAGTTAGCAATAGCATCCCTTAAATCTCTTGCACTCTGTTGCTCGGTGCATCAAATGTTTAAAAAAGGTAGTAAGTGGATTATGGTTTTTAGCCCATAACTAACTTAACATTAATGCTGTAAGAACTGAAGCACAACCTTCATCTTGTCTGTGCCTTTTGCTGAAAATGAAATTCATTTTACTTTGCTACTGGAGTCAGGGTTTCATCACCACATACACCAGCCAGGGAACTGTTCTGTGTCAAGTGACTGCAGTGTTGTATTCTGATTATAGACAGAAAGTCAATAGTGTCTCATAGCACGTGTGTAGCATCGGCAGCTAGAAGCAGCATCTTCACAGGCTATGATTGGGCAACTTACCTTTCTCTCCAGCCGCTCCTCCCGGGTCTCTGCTCTTGTTGGTGGAGGGGCATCTCTAGGGTCCTGATCACAAAAGGAATATCAATGCATGTTCAATGTAGCACTGAAGAAGAAAATGTGCATAAAAAATGAACACGAACATTACACATGTTTAAATAATTACCTCGAAGTGCCTGATAAATGGTGCGATGCCACTGTAAGGCTGGTTGTGATGCTTCTCATGGGGCAGCTTCTCTAGCTGGGGCAGGAAAGGTATGGGGTCCCGCGGTGCAAACAGGGCCAGTAAGTTTGGGGGTAAAAACTGCGTCATCTTTCACCTAAACAACCAATAGCAGCTTAATGAAAACCCTGATAGCACACTGAACACGTTCCAAGCTTCTAGCAATAGATTGCAGGCCAACACCAACAGCGGAAGCACTTACGGTGGTTAGCTTCATGTGCTAATTATTGTCTTCATCGACGACTACAGTACTATCCTCACGTTATTGTTTACATACAAACTGCGTATATATTTTAAGATAGAAGCTATACAACAATGGTTAGCACTCAGGCTAGCATCAACAACATAACTAACTATCAACACCGCAACGTTAGCCCAGTATTGAGAATTCAGTAGAGCATTGCATTAGCCATCAAGCTAACTATGCTAACAAGGAACCACGAGTTTGATTCTTACCTTCTCTCCTCCAGCGCCTGGACAAATGTCAGACAATGGACCAGAGGAACGCAGGTACGATATATGCAGGTCTCCTGGACAAAATCACTATCGCAAAAATGTACAACAAGGAACTTAAAAGCGGACCGCGCAGGGCGCCCAGACCGTGTGGCGACAGGTAACGTTAGTTAAATGTGTGCGGGCTGCTGCTGTTCTCCACAAGTAAAATGGCGGGCTGCCGTAAATCGCAGTCACCTGACGTAAAAGCCAGCGGGTCAGAGTCAGTGCAACACAAACCACCACTAAGTTGGTGATACTGTATCAGAGCGGATTTTAACCAAAGTTCAAGTGCAGTGTCAGACATAATATATTTTATTTCTGCAGCATATGTAATTAGGATAAATACTTAGTTCCCAATAATTCAACCCAAATCATTTTTACATTAACCCTAGTGAAAATCATGAAATATAAAATATACAATATAAATAATGAGGGGTCCATTAAGAAAAAAGGTTGGGAACCACTGGTATAGACAATTATGAAATAGCTAAATCTTATCCTGGATGTTAAATCTAGAATAGACTTTAAAATCCTCCT
>NW_023339696.1:101518-105618 GCF_004916995.1 Morone saxatilis
TGGTAGATAGTAATAGTTACCTTTGTACCGTTATTATTTATTGTTGGCTAAAATCAACACTGTTTGTCATAATACATAAGTTAGTATCATGGATCATGTTAGCGGACAAAGTAGTTTTGCTAACATTGGCCAACTCACATATCCACTGATATAGTATTTTGTTTGTGATAACTTTAGTGACCAAGCAAGCTAAGTTTAGCCAGCCAGCTGCAATCCAGCCACACTAAATAGTGTTATCCGTCCACTGGCTGCCATCCAATGGCAGCTGGCAAAATAACCTGCAAATGGCATGCCAGTCAGATCAGCTGATAAGGAAATCTTTTGTTCTCCTCCCTTCATATCAATCACCTTAAGATCCTGCCTTGTTCTTCTTTCTAAAACAAAGGGTTTGGACACTGCTTCATTTTTTTCTGACCTCACTGTGTTTATATGTGTGTTTGAAATCCATACAGCATATACAAATCATCTTACTCTATAACCCACTGTTCTCTTGCAGGTGTGGCAGTCTTCGGTTACTCCCTCTCCATGTCCATCGGCGGCATCCTGGCATCCCGCTACCTCCACCAGTCCATGCTATATGACGTCCTGCGCTCCCCTATGTCCTTTTTTGAGCGAACCCCCAGCGGCAACCTGGTCAACCGCTTTGCAAAAGAGATGGACACCATTGACTCAGTGATCCCCAGCATTATTAAGATGTTCATGGGCTCTATGTTTAATGTGATGGGTGCTTGTGTTATCATCCTGATCGCCACACCACTAGTTGCTATCATCATTCCTTTTCTTGGCCTGATCTACTTTTTTGTGCAGGTTAGTTGGACATTTTTTAGAAGGCAAAACAACTAGTTTTTTCCTTCCTTTTACACATGTTCAATACACTGGTCCCTAAAACATGGGGGACTATGCTTAAAAAGAGTCTCCTGTGCTGTTCTACTGATGTCATCCTCAAAGCATCAAAGTCCTGCTACTTTCTAGCTACATTGTATGAAATTGATTCTAACAGTTTAATTGAGACGTCTCTGTTTTTCGTCTGTCCAGAGGTTTTATGTGGCGTCATCTCGCCAGCTGAAGCGTCTGGAGTCAGTCAGCCGTTCGCCCATCTACACCCACTTCAATGAAACTCTGCTGGGAACGTCCGTCATCCGAGCCTTTGGTGAACAGGAGCGCTTCATCCGTGAGAGTGACCAGCGGGTGGACCACAATCAGAAGGCTTACTACCCCAGTATAGTAGCAAACAGGTTTGTTACTACTTACTCTTACTCCAGATTTTTAAGAATTATTTTGATGTCTTCAAAGAATGTTTCCACTTCAATTGTATCGATTGTAATTTCAACAATAGTCTTTCTCTCATTCTGCTGATGAATCTGTAATTCTATAGGTGGCTGGCTGTTCGCCTGGAGTTTGTAGGAAACTTCATTGTGTCATTTGCTGCATTGTTTGCTGTCATAGCCAGAGAGAGCCTCAGTCCAGGCATCATGGGGCTGTCTATCTCCTATGCCCTCCAGGTAAACACTTCTACTCACATCTGTGTTACCTGTTCCAGCTCGCATCTTCTTCCGGGGCAGAGAGAAGTGTCTGACTCAATAACTGTGTTCCTTGTATTATTTTAACGGAACCAGTTATGAAACGGTCTCAGTTTAATGCTGATACGACTACATGACCTGTATAAACATAGCATCACCATCAGCGAGAAGATTGGCTTTTTCTATTTCCCAATGTCTGCCACCGGGTCGGATTCCTCTTGAAATCAATGAAACAAAGCATTACAAACACTACTGCTTTTGTCCACAGAGGCCACCAGAACCAACTCAAAATGAAAGTTCCTTGATTAAAGTAATAAAATATTAATTTGTATGTTTTCATTAGGGTATAATTACCTGAAAATAAGATTCCTTGTGTTTTCATTACCTTAGAATGAGCCTTTTTTTATCTTCTACGGAGTATGCCATGTTGAACTGCAATGTCTGTAGCCCAGAATGGACAAACCAAACCCTGGTCTAGCCTTTTTGCTCAAGTTTCACAGACACAGTAGTTTCTCCTACCCCCATATACATTGTATTCAGTTAGTTGCAATCTAAAAATTCACCGCCAGATGCCACTAAATCCTACACACTTGTCTTTTAAGAAAAATCTAATTTTCTGAGTTAATTTGTGAGTATTGCCAGCAGGAATTCACACATATGAAATTGAATTACCACTATTTGATGAGGCCTGTTGATTATCTGAACATTCTAGCTTTCTAGCTATCACAATCTAGTGCTACAATGCATTAACCTCCATTGTATTGGGGTAGAGGCAGAAGTCTTGAGACAGATCTCAAAACTTGGGGCGTGGAATGTTTTTGAACTTCTGAAATGAGTTTGTGGTTCTAATCCTCACCTTGCCTTCCTCTATCCCATGTGCAGCTGACTGCCTCTCTGACCTGGCTGGTGAGAATGTCCTCTGATGTGGAGACCAACATAGTGGCTGTGGAGAGAGTGAAAGAGTACAGTGACACAGAGAAAGAGGTACGAAGAAGCAAAAATTCCAGGTATCTAACTAATGGGTTCTGTGCAGCAATTAACAGCATTTGATGGAATTTCTTATTTCTTTGATGAAAGACCACTGACACAATTCATGCCTTTTTAGTTTAGGACCTAATTCAGTTTCCTATCCCGTTTCCTGCAGTTAGAGCTGGGATCCCAATCAAAGGGAAATGGGAACAGATTGTAATTTTACTTTTGATATTTTTAAGTGCATTTTGGGGCAAGGGATGTTCTAATTTAAATGTATATGCTGACCATCAGGCAGAGTGGAAACAGGAGTCCTCCAGCCTCCCTCCAGGGTGGCCCACTAAAGGCTGCATAGACATCAGAGGCTTTAGCCTGCGCTATCGCCACGATCTGGACCCGGCCATTCACAATATCACCATCAACATCAATGGAGGAGAGAAGGTCTGCCTTTATATGACTACACTGAAGCAGTGGTTTACAGGAACTTACAATGCTTTACTTTTGAGAACTGAAAAGGGATTGTGTGTTATCTGTGTGTGTGTGTGTGTGTGTGTGTGTGTCTGTGTCTGTGTCTGTGTGTCTGTGTGTGCCTGCTCATAAGGTGGGGATTGTGGGACGCACCGGAGCAGGGAAGTCATCCCTGACACTGGGTCTGTTCCGGATCATTGAGGCAGCTGAGGGCCACATCTTCATTGATGGCGTGGATATAGCTCAGCTGGGCCTCCATGACCTCCGCTCTAGAATCACCATCATACCACAGGTCAGTAGAGAGAGGACGCAAATGACACCTGAATGGTCTGCCAGGGATGGAAATGATTTCTAGCCTCTGATCAACTTTGAAATATGTCATTGTGGCTACCAGACACTGCACCAGTTGTTTAGCCTGTTTTAAGTATTTCCAAGCTAAAGAAACAACAGCTGTGTATCAATTGAACCTTTCTTATTCCTGGCCCTTTTTTTGCAGTCCTTCATAACAGAGAGAGCAAGACTCTGTCAGAACCTTGGTCAACTTCCTCGTCTATGTTGAAAAGAAAACCACATTTTGAAGATGGACAAAAAGATAGTGACATATAGCCAGCTAGCGTTTTGCTAACATTTAGCTACTAGATGTATCTAGCTAGCTAGAGTAATGTAGATTAGCTAATTAGTGTGTGTTTTGCTAACACACGATGTGACTATATATGTCTCGTCATCTTTTTTTGTTGAACAAGGTCTTTTTATTTAAGATTTTCACAATATGCAGAACAAACACACAATACAAACAATAACTAATCCCTAGTCACCACCCCCCACCCACCAGACCTGTACCACAAAATCAAAGACAGTCATTTTTCATACTTGTTGATAAAGCGAGTCATGTAAATAGATATAGCAGGGACAGAAAGAACATATAAGGTAAGATAAGATATTCCTTTAATAGTCCCACAATAGGGAAATTCCAAATGTAACATGTAAATGTAAATTCCATATGTAACAACATAAATAAGAGGTTTCCATTTGATCCACAAATGTCAAAAAAGGCTGCCAGGTTACATACAATTTCAAAACAGACCCTTGTAGAGAGTATCTTATTTTTTCTAGCTTCAGATATTGCATAGTCTCTTTAATCCA
>NW_023339696.1:105695-105823 GCF_004916995.1 Morone saxatilis
CACATTGGACTTATAATTACTTAAATTCACACCCTGTGGAGTGACACCAAATAGAGCAGTAAGAGGGGATGGATCTATTGGCTGCAATAATATTTTAGAGAGAGTGTTGCCAATTGACTGACAGAAGT
>NW_023339696.1:105909-106100 GCF_004916995.1 Morone saxatilis
TAATAGGGTTGCAGGAGCTTGCTTACATCGATCACAGGTAGGGTCTAACTCTGGTCTGATTTTGGACAGCCTAACCTTTGTCCAGTGAAGGCGGTGCACTATTTTGAATTGTACAACTGTATGTCGTTGACAAATAGATGATGTGTGGATCCTCCTGATAACTTTCTGCCACACTGCATCTGGAATCTGTT
>NW_023339696.1:106200-124103 GCF_004916995.1 Morone saxatilis
GAATCTGTTCATTTAAATCCTCTTCCTATTTGTGTTTGAGATAATCTAAAGTTGACAAGTGAAATAGATTAAGAAGGCCATATAGCTTACCTATAACCTGCTTTAAGTTTTTCCCGAGCTTGAAAATGGAGTCTAACAAAGATACTGAGGGACATAAGGGAAAGCAAGTGGAATGTGAGGCTATACAATTTCGCAATTGTAAAGAAGTAGGATCTAGGGATATTAATTCTATCTACTAATTGTTCAAAAGATGCAAAGTTATTGTCTACATAAAGATCCTGTAATGAATGTATCCCACTCCTGAACCACACACTAAAGGCCATATCCGACATTGAGGGAGGAAATGTGATTTTTCGTTATCGGAGCAAAAAGGCAGAGGCTGTTGAGAGCAAATGATCTCCTGAACTGATTCCAGATTTTTACCGAATATGCCACAACAGGGTTAAAGGTGTAATAAGAGATGGGCTTTACTAGTGGGAGTTCAGTGCACAATAAAGCTGATAAGGAATAGGGTCCACAGGGTCTCGTTTACCTCTTCATCTTCAAAATGTGGTTGTCTTTTCAACATGGAAAGTTGACCAAGGTTCTGACTGAGAAGTGCTCAACTGTTATTGGAGTATCCATTCTAAATGTGGCCTTATTTGGTTGAATTTGTGGGACATGCATATCAGTGGTGAGTCTGTAAAGCATATAATTTGGCGAGGAGTTGCAGCATAAGTCCTTGAGAGGCCTTCTCAGGAAGAAAGCCAGAAATGGGGTACAGATAATAAAGACCCTCTCCCCTTTTCCCAGGACCCAGTGCTGTTTTCAGGCCCTCTGAGGATGAACCTGGATCCTTTTGACAGCTACTCGGATGAGGAAATATGGAGGGCTTTGGAGTATTCCCATCTCAAGAGCTTTGTCTCTAGCCTGCCTAACAAACTCAGCCATGAGTGTAGTGAAGGAGGAGAGAACCTCAGGTATAACTGCTTTATCCACAACTATAACTATGAAAACTACCAAAAATGTAATTTACCTTGACTGCAGAGAGAACAGGTTTGAAACAGGTTTATTTAAGAGACATACTGTAAGTATATGCACTGATTCTGTTTTGATTTGCTCTTGATGCAAACATAACTCTTCCTCTGTTTACCTGTTAATTTCAAAGCAATAAATCTATACGACAGTGATGTCATACTCACCACTCTCACTCTTGTTTTAATACTTACACTGTTCTGACTCACTCGATGCCATTTATTATTTATTTTGCCATTTTTTTCATTCAGTGTTAAGCTGCTATCAGTGACAGTCAACACTGTCTGCACAGATATTTCATAGTAAAAGCCTCTTGCAGCTTCAATGACAATCTCCATGTGTCCTGCTATATTGTAACTTGAAACATCTGCGGGAAGTGTTGAATTTAATTGACTGAAGCTTAACACTGGACAAAAGAACACAGTAAAAGAGCCCAGACACACGCTCTGTTGCTCTGTTTCAAGCATTTCTCTGTTTTCCCTCCAGTGTGGGTCAGCGGCAGTTGCTGTGCCTGGCCAGAGCTTTGCTGAGGAAAACACAAATCCTGGTTCTAGATGAGGCAACAGCAGCTGTGGACATGGAGACAGACAACCTAATCCAGTCCACTATCCGCTCTCAGTTTGAGCACTGCACTGTCCTGACAATAGCTCATCGCCTTAACACTATAATGGACTACACAAGGTACCGTACACTTTAACAGTCATTATAGAATGCTCTCATACTGTATGTATAAGAAGCATCTGTAGTCCTGGTACTTCTTTGTGCTCTTTGTAAAGAGAAATGTTTATCAGTATTGTCTCTCCTCTAGGGTCCTGGTGTTGGACAAGGGAGAGACGGCAGAGTTTGACTCCCCCTCCAGTCTAATCGCTCAAAGAGGTGCCTTTTACAAGATGGCCAGGGATGCTGGGCTGGTCTGAAAGCAGGAGGTGCCTCACTTTGTCCAGCTGCTCCTCTGAGCCCCCTCCCAGCTTCTCTGGCTCCCTCCCGTGGAGGTCCTGAGTTGAAGAGTCAGAGGGAGATCAAGTGGGGGAATCGAGATTTCGAGTGTTTGACTATTTAAGCAAGAGTGTTGATGAGAAGAGCGGGTTTGGTTTGAGCTGCCCCACCTTACACTTCCGTCCTCATTTAACCAGACAATTTTATGCTGACTGTCCCAAATAACCTTGCTTATGCCTGTAAAGCTAGATCAGTCTATGAAGCCCCTGTTTCTTCCTGCCCTTTTCACATTTTTACTGCCATTTCTGCCATGGAAGAGGGGGTGACAAGTTCTAACCTGAGACAGCACGTCTTGGTATGTGTCTTTTATTTTGACAAAGCATTGTACTTGTTCTCGAGCAAAGAAGGGGAGTTTTGCTGCTATAAAGACAGAATTCCCTGTGTATCATAAATAGAAATGGTTCACTCCTGGTTGTTGTAACCAAAGCTGAAGTTGGTAGAGGACTCCATACTAACTGTATACAGTATGTTCTAGGGCTGCCCTGATTTTCCTCGTCCACTGGTAGTCAAATGTTAACAGAAAAAGCAGTAATGATTCTGAATGTGTCAGAACAACCAGCAAGGAGACATTGAACGTTTAGTTTGTTTATTTCAACACAGTATAACATCAACAAGTCTCGTTCAGAACACGGAATAAATAAAATCCAACTTCACTAAAACAAATACAGCAGGACTTATCGATATGATGAATATATCACTCAATCATCAGAAAATTTACTCGCTACAAACTTGCTCCTCTTCCTCCGTTTAATTCATCTCCTGTCACTGCCTGAACCCACCGTGTCTTCATTCCCAGTATAGTCCTAGTCTGAGCTGCTGTAAATCAGCTGGCCTCCATTGAGGCTGTGAGCCACTGGGTCCCCCGCTCCTACACTAGTAGTGTTTAAACTCCCCTTGTCCTTCCAGCTCTCAGTTCGGGTACAGGTCCAGGTGATTCTTCTGAGAGGGCAGTGGTTCTCATCAGAAAGATGTGAAGGTGTTGGCAGCTGATTGGTCAACAGTATCAGTTAGGCTGGTGGTGTCACAGACCCAAGAAGGGGTGGTTTGAAACATTAAACATCAGCACATATAAATCAACTACAACGCACAAACTGACGGAATCCGTTGGATAGATTCCACTCAACTGTTACTTTACGTCCAGCACTGATTGTTTATTTATTGTTTGTTTGTGCTCTTTCAGCTTTAAATTAATGTCTTCATTTAAGCTGCTGTTCTGGTCGTTCAGTGATTTTCAGTCTCTTTCAGGGGAAACTCATGTTCTCTCTCTCTACTCTGTCTGCACTCTTGCTGTGTAGATGGACGGCTGCAGAAGAACAAAATAGAGTTTTATTTTAGTTCAACTCCAATGAGGTCATAAGGTACTGAATGTGCACCAAATGGACTTTTTTTAAACTTTCTGGAACATAAATGTACACATTACACATATTTTCTTATTGTTTACAGCCAAGTCATGCTTCACACAAACAAATGGACGCAGGCCAAAAGATTTTTTTCCCATACTGACATATTTCTTTGCATTGCTGTCATTTTGTTAGTGAGTTACTGTGTTACTTTTAGTGAATAAAGATATATTGATTTTGAATGTGAGTGTTTTAACAAACTACTGTGTATGTAGAGAGTTTTTGAACTGACATGCAGAAAGAAATGCCAGTTTCTAGTGTGCACTGGGAATAGTTCAGTGAGCATTAGAACTCTGCTTCTAGTCCTCAGAAATGAACGCCAAATATATTATAACTTGGTTATAACAGTGATTATCTAGTGTTCCGCCAAACATTCTTCACATGCTCAACTTTGAGTAGTTCTGCTTACAAGTGGCAAATGATATTCTGTCTGTTATTGTTCTGCACAGAAGAGACAAGATGTAGGTGCATCCAGCTATGTTTTTATCATGGACCTCAGTATAAAGACATTGCTGCTTTACTTTGCTGTCAACACAACATTATCTCAAGTGGACATTTGTTGCATTCTGCTGCCACCCTGAACACTCTGGAATGAGATTAAAGTTTAAGGAGCACACCCAAAATGTCATTTTTCTAGTGCACATTGTTTCTAATGTGCACTAGAAATTAACATATTCTGATCTGTTATGGCCACAGTGTAGACCTGCTCATGCTCTGCAGGTATTACATTACCTTTATAGAAAGTAAAACAAATATTACCTTTATTCAAAATGAACAAAAATTCTGACATACATTTTCCAAGCCATACCTACTGGCAACACCTGCCATACAAGGTGTTAATAGTGTGAAAGGAATGCAGGAATATTAAGGCATCATCAGTGTCACATTCGGTGGATGTTACCAGCTAAATCTCCACACTTCACATACTGATCTGATTCTGCACGTGTTTTTCTTTCTTTCCATTTGTGGATCTGGAGTAGATGTTTTACAGAAGCGAATGGTCAAATGGGATAAAAAAAAAAAACTTCTAAGAGTTAAGAATTCTGAGAAAAGACATCATTTTTAGTTTGAAGTAAGTTAAAGAACCATTCTGGAGGTATTTGGGGGAGAATTTGTTTTCTTAAAATTTAGCTGAACTCAAAAGTTTGTTTTTCCACATGCTCCTGATCCTCTTTTTTTGGGCCCCTGATCTTTTTGCTCCAGGGACAGAACAGTACATCTCCTAGATTCCCTGTGTCACTGCTGGTCAGACTGGTTGGTCAGTGTGCGGATACTGCACCTCTCTTACCAAGTCATCATTGTGGCTTTACATTGTTAACATCTGTCAGTAGTTCTGGGAGATTTGGGGCCAAATAAAGGTTCTCCTCTCTGTTGAAAAGCTGATAGTAGCTTTGCCAGTGTTATTAGTCATTATGTTCTCTAAAAGCTGTAAAAGTTTGGCTTGTGGTGATCTTGTTCAAATTATTGAGACACACTTTGGTTGTGTTTCAGCACACGATTTAAAGCATCTTTAGATTGAATAAAGAATACCTGTGTGACATATTTATGATTACAAAGTCAATATTTGCTATTTTATAATGCATTACTTGGTTTCTGTAATTAGTTTCGGAATAAAATCGATGTATGTATAAAAGCAATCGTATGAGTTGTTCATTTTTTTGTTACATTATATAAAATTGCCTTTACAAAAATTGATAATGCTGACCCACCAGGTAAATGCAGTAAACTTATTTCTGTAATCACTTCAATAATTCATAATTAATAATATATATATATATACACTAATATATATATATATATATACACACTATAGACCTTATTACATATATATTAAGTGCAAGTGGCTTTTTAATTAATGTTTGAGATCTATAGGAAATCCAGAAGAAACATCAATGATTTTGTTTATAATATTAAACAGCATATTGCTGCTATTCAGTTCTTTCTTTGTTCTTTCATATCACTTTGCTTAGAAATCAAAAGGAGACGCAAAGCAGTGACGTATGACTAGGCACAAAACTATGTTTCCCATCATCCTTTGTTGCCCGGTTAGGGGGGAAGGAAGATGGCGGCGATTGATGGAATGGGACTGCTGTTGCGGTATTAAAATGGCAAAAAGCAGTTGATGATGTCTTTTAACGGTTGAGTTGATGTCATACAAAGAGACACCGGTAAATGTAAAACGGAGGCTCTGATCCGAGACTGCTGATCCCCGCGCTGCAGGTGAGTCAGTAGCGTACAGCTCCTCTGGTTCCCTTTAGCTAGCTAGCTACTGGAAGCTAAATTAGCTTGCTAGCCAACTCAATACCTGCTGCCGACACAGAGGCCGGGAGTACGTACATCAAGTGCGTTTTATGAACCGTGACAAAACCGGAGTACACAAAATGTGGTTAGTTAACGTAGACAACGTTAAGTTAGCTACAAAGATATTCAGCTACACAGCCAGCGGCGGTACCTTCATGTCAGCATTAACATGAATGCTAACACTGGCTAAGAGTGAGCACTGACGATAATTACAGCAAAATATCTCCAACCATAACGAAACGTTCACTTTTTTCCATCAGCAGGAGTCAGAAAACATTGAGTCATAGATGGTTCATAGAAGAGAAAATACGAGTTATTAGAGAAACATCATAGTAGTGTGTTGTTTATTTCCCCTTTCTTGTGAAGCCTCCATTAGCACATTACATTACCAAGCATGTGTGGACATAACCCGACCAATACTGGATTTAAATCATATCATATCGGTGTTTGAGAGTTTAACATTTCAGATAGAAAAACATTTTTAAGTTTTTCGACATAAATACACAGCATAAAAACGTTTTTTTTTCTAGGAGCTCTCACGTGTGTTTTGCTTAACAGTTCTGACCAAGATATATACTGAGTAAGACATTTGAAACACTTGAATAATGTAATGTAATGGAGACAGTGTTTTCAACTCTTTACTGACTCTACTTTCTTTGAACTCATTGGCTGATGTGTGTGAAGGCTTCCAGATTTGTTTGTGATGAGCTGATATCAGCAGATAACATAGGTCATGTTGTAGTGTTGGATGGGGTGAACAGAAATTTGTATCACTGTATTTTTAAGATTCTGGCGGTTTCACTGTATTATTATTATTATTATTATTATTTTTTTGGCATGACTGGACCTTCATATAGGTTTATATGGGCTTATTATACTGTCAAGATTACATTGAGTATATAACCATTTCAATGTCACCATGAAGGCTCTGGTTAACTATTAAGTTGCTGCACAATTAATATTATCAAAATTGCAATTTCCAAAACGCTGAAGCAGCAGTTTGTTTGATAAAGGATAAATGTGTGACAGACAGCATTAGAATAGTATATATTGTAGTGCTGCAGATATTCCCTGGCCTATGAATCTTTAACATTGAGTTGTTTACCAAACAAAATATTTTAGAATACATTTATAAACACTATAAACTGACATAAAACACTCAAACTTTGATTTTTCAAAGAGATATTCCAGATGTTCCATTGCACAAGAAACAAATGAGGTACAGCAGTTGTTTCAGCTGTGCACTGGTACGATAGTATATGAAAAATATCATACACAAAATGAAAACCGATATAACACCCAGCACTAATGAGCTCTAATATAGACAAAGAGGATCTTATGGAAGCGTATTGCATTCTTGTGCAATTATGAGATAATAACTTGGCTCTCTCACTTAGTTTGGCTGTAATAGACAAAAGTATGAACAGTGACTTTACTGAGCATGTAAATGCAATGCACTTTCCTAAGATCTCACTCATTAACTAAAGAAAAAGAATTCTTTAGTCAGACTTAGTCAGGCTAATAGAAATCTTAGTGACTGAAATAAACTGTAATTGATCCAAATGAACTAGCTTATATCCCTGCAGAATCAGTTTCACACTCTTACATTGTCCACAGATGATGCCACAGGCTGCTTTGCCTTTGTTGTCTTTAAACATTGTGAGATAAAGACTGCATGTGTCCTGTCCTTTCCACTAGGCTTATTCCTGGATCCCTTTTTTCTGGCGTAGCCTTGCCCATCGCTGCCAACCTCCAGGTCCTGCTTCTGCATCACCAGTTTTCCTGGCCCATGGACTTGACTCCAGCATCTGGCTTCAAAAGGAGGGCTGTTGCCTCCTCTTCATCAAGTGGAGTTAGAGAGATTGCCAGGAGCCCTCCTCCCTGCTCACCCTCCTTGTCTCCATCATCCAGTTCATCTGATCCATCTTCACCCTTGTCAACGTCCTCCTCTGCCTGTGCCAACTCATCAGTTTATCAGAACCATGTAAAAGATCAGACCCAGGGGACAGAGGTGGCCAGGGTGTCCTCCACTTCTGCCTCTCTTGCAGCGCAGTCTCTATCCACACCTACACCCAACACCCCCTCGTTGGATTCCTTTCCTCACACGTCAGTGCAGCCGAGTGTTGATTGTGAAGAAGAGGACAGGGAAAGGGAGATGTATGATCCGTTCCATCCAACTGAGGGAGTGAAGGAGGAGGATGAGGGGGAAGGGGAGAAATACGACCCCTTTGACCCCACTGGTTCTCCAGCATCAGACGCAGATGACAGGAGAGGCAAAGCGAGGGGGATGAAGAGAAACACTGTTGAGAAAGAGGAAGAACCTCCAGATTCCACTGACACGTTAACTGACCTGCGAAGTCCAGGTCTGGCCACCCAGCTCCCTCTGAGGAGGAGAGTGGACTGCAGCACCACCAAAACTGGAGAACAGAGGGACATTGCAGACTCTGATCACTCTGAGATAGAGGAGGGGGAGATAGTTGGTGCTGCTGACAGAGATGGGAGCAATAAAAGACCAGCTGGAGAAATCCTCCCCCTCAATTCCCCCAGCGTCTCCTTCTTTGGTTCAAAGCCAGAGCGCATCCTCCGGGTGCTGGACGGAGATGGCTTTGTGTCCGTACGTACAGAGGGCAGTTGGGAGGTGGACAGGGAGCCTGAGGATGAGCCTGTGGTGGGAGTGGAGGATCTGAGACGGAAGCTGGTCAGCAGACGGAAAGAAAGATATCTCTCTTTTCCTGCTACTTCCCCGCTCTCTCCTCAGCCACCACCTCCTCCCTCCCATCCTCCAGCCTCTGCACCCTCTTCCCCTCTCACGCCTTCTGTAGAGCAAAGTAGCAAGAACCGCAAGTCATCCAAGAGTTCCAAGGACCGCGACAGACAGAAAAGCAAGGACAGGAAGGCTGGGGAGAAGGAAGAGAGAAGAAAAAAGAGAAGAAAGGACAAAGAGGGAGGTGGGGAGAGAAGCAAAGAAAAGGAGCAGGGGCACAAGGAGGTTAAGGGAATGAGGAGCAGCAGGAGCAGCAGCCGGAAGAGGAAGAAAAGACGTCACAGCAGCCCAGAGGCCTCACGATCCTGCAACTCTTCAGGAAGAGGGGGCCACACTAGACACTCATTTTCAAGCCTGTCTGAAGAAAGAAACAGAGAGAAGGAAAAAGATAAAGAGAGAGACAGGGACAGGAACACAATTAGAGATAGAGACAGGGATAGAGATAGAGACAGAGAGAGGGATAGAGACAGAGGAAGAGAGAGGGACAGGGATAGAGAAAGAGAGCAAAATCGCACCAGTAGTTGTAGAAGAGATGAAAGAGATCGAGATTCTAGCTCTCGAAAGAAGGAGATGGAGAGGAAGGGAAGACAACACTCGAGCAGCAGAGAGCGGGGCATTTCAAAGACGTCGAAAAGAAGCAGGGAAAAGAGGGAAGGGGACAGAGACAGAGACAGACAGCAAGAGAGGGAGCGACGAAGGGATGGTCGCCCTGTAGTCCCGCCATCTATCCAAGACCTCAATGGGTCTGACCTCTTTGCCATCAAGCGAACCATCACAGTCACCACGACTACAACCACCACCACCGTGCCCGGCTCTCCAAGACTGGCCCCGACCTCTCCCTGTCGGCCCGCACAGGAATCTGATAAGCCCTGCAAGAGGAAGAAGAAGAGAAAATGGCACTCAGCTGGAGAGCTGGAAGACCGGGGAAGTTGTCACAGCCGATCCCAGTCGCTCTCACCGCTAAGGTATCACAGTTATGAGTCTGACCACTATTCAGACAAACTGGAGATCGACGTGTTGTCTTTGGATGGTGAAGCTTTGGACTCAGACTACCCATCTTTGGAGGATACACCCCCTGCTGCCCTGCCTCCAGAACCACCTGCCCCCAGCCCCAAAACTAAAACGGGCCTCAAGACCGGACGACACCACCCAAAAAAGAAATCTCGCGCCTTGAAGAAAATTGGCCAGTCTGAATCCTCGTCCTCCTCTTCCAATAGAACCAAAAGCAAATGCCTCTCCTTACTGACTGTCACTTCAGGCTCTGCCCCCGTCTCATCTGGCCTCCCCTCAGCAAAGCGAGCCAGGAAGATAGGAAAGGACAAAGACCGGGACAAAGGCAGCAGAAAGGATTTGGGTCGCTCCGGCAAATCCAAGAAAGAGAGTGCCGGTAGTCGGAAAGGCAAGCTTCAGTCCAAAGTGTCTGTGCTAGTGCGGGAAGGTGTAAGCAGCACCACAGGGGCTTCAGTTGGCTCTGGAAAGCTTGGCATGGACCTCCTAGGGCCAGGAGGTACAGGGGGCGGTGCTGGGGGCTCTGTGGTGGGTGGCTCAATTGCTGTAGTCTTCTGCAGAGACAATGAGAGCAGATCTCCATTCCTCAAACCTTGCTCAGAGCCGCTGACGCTGGCCAGCCGCAGTAAAGATTTGGCCAGTATAGGAAAGCGAAGCAGCCTGGCAGCACCACCACCATCATCCTTAACCAGTCCTGCAGGACTGAAATCCAAGAAAACAAAACCAAGCTCCATTACCTCCACCTCCACCTCCTCCTCTGCCTCCTCCCCCTCATCATCTTTGGCAACCAAACGCCGCCGTCGCCTGGCCAAGAAGACAAGAGAGAAAGGTGGAGCTGCAGGGTTTACGACTAGAGACGGCAGCCAAACAAACACATCTGAGGGCTGGGGTGGAGCCACCTTAGATGTTCAGTCAGCCGCTGGGGATGGGAGCAAGTCACTCAGTCCACATACTGGCCAAGCAGGTCCCGCACCCTGTTCCTCCTCCTCTTCCTCCTCATCGTCCTCCACCAGTGTGCTCCCACCATCCTCCTCACCACCCCACACGCCTCCGCCCTCTATGGCCCCTTTGCGAGACACCAGAGAGTCTTCGCCAGACTCTCAGACTGTTGACAGCAGCTGTAAGACCCCAGACCCTTCGTTCCTAGCCGAGGACTGTCCAACTCAGACCAGCCCCACACTCCCGGCGTCCAGTCCGTCCAGCCTGTCCACCCCCCAGGGAGCTAGCCTCAGCATCACCTTGTCTACGCCCACTGCCAAGCCCCCTCCTCCAGATGACGCACCCAAATCCCAGGCCTCACCTCCCTGCTCGTCGTCTTCGACAGGATGCAGTCTCACTTCCCTTTCTCTGCCTCTGTCTTCGTCAGACCCTTCCTCCTCCTCTGTGTCCTCCTCGTCTGCTAGTAAGCCTCCTCCCCCTCCCCCTCCAGCAGCGCCCGCCCTCCCATGGAGTTTGCAGACTGGGGTGGACTGCACAACCGGAGGAGTCCTAGCATGTGAGTTCCCACCAGAGATGTAGAAAAGTTCGCCATGTTCTTATCAAACATTCACACCTTGAAGGGACTGCACTAAAGTTAAAGGTTATTTCTAAGAAATTTACTTGAAAATAACCTAGGGCTGCACAATTAATTGAAATATTATGACATTATATCCAAATTACACAAGCTGGATTTTTTTGGTAAATGTAAAATGTGTGACAAACGGCACTATAAAGTACTGTGCAGCAGAGATGCCCTGGCCCACTAATCTTCTCATACAGAAAACATAAATGTTTTAGTGCAGACCGACTGAAACAGTCATCCAATGCAGGTATCATGGTGTCTATAGTGGTGATGAAGTTAGGGGCAAATTTCAAAGGTTCAGGAAGCGATTACTGTAAATTTGCTCATCTCACAGAAAACGCAATCTGAGCAGAAGATGTTTCACAGAATGGGACTATACAGTTGACAATTAAAGCTGCTCTGATGGATGTGCTGCAGCTCTGGTAGTCTCTTGCTGTATTTGCACAGAGAAGAAATTATCACAATATCTGCCAAAATAAGGGCTGGACGGCCCAAAAAATATTGTGATTATTTTAACAAATATTGTGATATGATTGGCAATTAGTGGATCATTAGTGATCATTTTTGCATCACAATTTTAGGTTTCACTGTTTAAATTGTGAATAAACAAACAAGATTTGTAAGCCAGGGAATCTCTGCAGCAGTACATTATATTCCTGTTTTAACACACATTATCAAAAAACAGTCACTTGGCATATTGCAATTTTGATAATATATAAAGCAAAATAAAAGTCACCAAAACAGGCAGTGCTTGTTGTTTCTACTAACAGACTTAGATTGTTATTTTATGTGTCGGAGCATTATTATATACACAGATGGACCTTTTGTTTAACCAGAAATACCTGTAATGTCGCTCGCCACCAGACTCCATATACAAATTGGTAATTTTAGCTTATATATCATTGTAACATCATAACTTCATTAAAAGTGAACAGAAACAAAATAAAACCCACCAAAACCATCTTTGTTAGTCTTTCCACTGTTTCAACAATCACCAACTGTGGTTTGGTGGAAATAAATCCACAGTTTCAGTCGTTGTACTCAGCTGCACATGAAGCAGACCAGCTATGAAACAAACCACAGAGAGGCACACAGGCAGAGGGAGTGGGACTCAATGACTTCACTATATCTTTACCTCTCTTTTGCAGGAACATCTGGATCACATTAAATACCTTTAAAATAAAATACCATACCTTATTTTACTGACTGCTATTAGTTTTTGTTCATTTGCATTTTGCATTAGTATTGTATAGTTACTGTGGCTGCTTTCACATACTGTATGTTGGCCTTAGGTCTGCTGTAGTGTAAAAGGCTTGAGATATAAGTTATCCCAGCCATTCAAATGAAAGCAAAAACCCTGAATGTTGGCCAGCATTTAGTGCTTATATAGTTTCTATTCGCACTTTCACTGCATTCAATTATTATCATCAGGTGTTGTTCCCACCTAGGGAGGAGTAAATGTTCCCAAAGTTTGACCAAAACACTAAACATGCTTGATGTCAAATCCTATTTTAAAATACTCTTTAAACAAATAGAAATCAAAATAAATAATAATCAGATGTTGCATTGTCATGTATGTTGTGTTATTGTATAACCCTAATGATCTCATTCTTCCTTCTTTCTCAGTGACTGCTCTGCTCTTCAAAATGGAGGAGGCCAATATCGCCAGCAGAGCGAAAGCACAAGAGTTCATTCAAGCAACCAGCCAGGTGACTGTCTCTCTGTCTTAAGCTGTCATTCTCCTTAGTCTTAGTAAAGGAATGTTTTATATATGTTATTAGGAGAAACCTTAACAACAATATTTCTGTAATCTAGCTTTGTCTGTCTGATTCTTTATATTTGAAACATTTTGTTTTGGCGAGTTGCTGATTATTTGTCAAAGTAATTGATTACTTTAAGGAATACTGTGCGAGTTCCATTTTGATGTTTGTATAGAAATGTGTTCTCCACCATTTTTAATATTCAAAATGAATATGCATTAATGCATGGGTTTAAATAAGAAAAATAACCTAATATAATGAGACTCAGTATAGTTAGGTCAAAGTTCCAATTTTTTAAACAAATAAAAGAGAACCTGTGACCACAAAATCAAAGTAACCATCAAACAGCATTTCACGTACCATTGCGCTATATGCACACCAGTAATTCAATCCAAAGGTGGTTAGGGCAGGAATAGAGTCAAAACAGGAAATAGTATTGATAGGGTTGTAAACATATGGTAAATTGTACCCCTTTACCACCTGGTTCGGAACCAGTACCTGATCAAACCTTGTTTGCGTGTGCTAGCACCAAGAACCTTACAACAGGGCCGCAGCAGTCTACAAAATAAATTCTGTCATTTTATCAAATGTTTTACTATCATTAGTACCATCTCTTTTCTGCTACTTTGCTGTGCAGCTACAGAACAAGAATATCAACCGACCCACCCCCTCTCAGGCCTTGAGATTTGGGGGATTTTGAAATGGGTCAGTCTGTGACTGGAAGCAAATGTGTTGCACTTAGAAATGAAGTGTTAGGGGAAAATGAATTCCAGTCTGACTGTGTCCTTACTTTGTCTCTCATGCAGATCCTCTCACAGGCTAATCAGAGCCAGTCACAGCAGCATGCCCCTCCCTCCTCAGCCTCTTCCTCTTCCTCACAGATTCCTCCCCCTCCCGCTCTCCCTCCACCACCGGGTCTGAGCCCAGCCCAGTTCATCCTCCACAGCTCCCTCCCATTAGTCGGCTGCACCAAAACTCCACCCTCTCTCCTGCACCCATCCATAGGTGGTGGATGTGCGCAGACCCCGCCCCCTATCATGCCTGTGGGGCTGTCAGGAGTGACTGGGAGCTCTGGTGACACTGGATGGGACAATGACAGCAAAGACCCTGACAAGGTAAAGTTGACGTTCATGGAGAGATCAGGGCGGTTGCTCTCCTTTCTCTAATATATAATATCCACTACTGCTGCATGGCTGCTGATCAGCATCTACCCAACAGGCCAGTACTCTTTAACTATCTCAGCAAAAATGATTTCAGTCTTCAATGTTATCTTGTTAATTACTTGAAGAGGGCAAAAATATTCATACAGTTTTAAAACATACATCAATAACACAGCATAACTGCCTACAAAGACATGCCTGTCAACCTAACTGTACACTGTAAAGCAACTGGGGATTTCTCTGTATTATTAAAAATTGGTTTAATGACGTTACATTTTTCAGTCTCACTTTAAAATGTGTTTTGGAGAAACATTTGTATTGATCACACTGTACAAAGTAGAATAATTAACCCAACCAATACCAATTTGTACTTCACTACAGTTTCAATGTCTAAATCTGTAGAATATGTTACAGACATGGATATATAATATAACTCAACAGCTCCTGTATCTGTTTCGAATAAAAAGCTCTGTTGCATTTTTGTAGATAGAATCAATTCATATGTTAAATGGTAAATAAACTTGTGTAGCACTTTGTTTGTAAAAGCACTGTAAAGATTAAATCGATTTAGAGTTTGCTTATGCTGTTGTGCTGACATTTATATCACTCATTAGTTGCTTCTCCTATCATTGTTGATGATTGGTTCATACTGTGGGGTGTTGGGCCTGCATTTTAGAACCACTGTATTAATTTAGCATGTCTGTCATTTGAATTTCTCAGTACCTAAAGAAGCTGCACACCCAGGAGCGGGCAGTGGAGGAGGTGAAGCTTGCCATCAAACCATACTATCAGCGCAAAGACATCAACAAGGACGAATACAAAGACATCCTCAGGAAAGCTGTGCACAAGGTCAGCCTCAGCACACGCATAGTATAGAAAAACACTAGTAGTTCACAGTAGTTAAATGTTAGTATATGGAGTTTGCCTAAAGGCACACTATGTAGAATTTTCCTAAAAAACAATGTATATTCATATGAATCATCACTTATGACCCACTGGCAGTGTGTGGCAGTGTCTGTCTGCAGACACCGTGCATCCTCTGTCTGTATTTTCTTATGTTGCTGTGTTCTGGATGTTTCCGGGCATTGGTGTATAGCCCCCAGCCAATAACACGTAGCAGCCAGGTCACATCGCCATCTCCTCTGCTCTCAGAATTTCCTCGTATCCTGGAAAACCTTGAGAACCTGGAAATTTAGAGACTAGTTTTAGGGATACAAGATCATTTTTGGGACAAATAAATTATTGGCCAATAATGGGAAATTTCTATCATTATGAAATATTGGGATAGCATTTGTAGAGTCAGAACTGTTGTTGTTGTTGTTAGCAATAGTTATGTCAGTTAGACTTGGTTAGGTCAGAGCTATGGAATATTAAATCATCCATTTTGCTCACAACATCTTTGCCTTTCATACAGTCATGTGAAACAATTAGGACACCCTATGAAAACATCTGTTTTTTTAACATATTTAGACATGGATATTTAATATCAATTTTAACAATACTGAGAGATTCAAGTTATAAAACTGAACAAGTAAAACTGAAGAAAATACTTTTTAAAACTTTCTGTTAAATTTAATAAAATAAACATGCAATTTCTGAATAAATTAGGACACCCTCCACATTTTTCCCACTTAAAAGTGGCTGAAATCACAAGGTGTATCACATCAGGATGCACATGATTAGAACATTGTTACTCCAGCATTTTTGAAGGAGGCTGCCCTATTTAAACCTCAGACATTCAGTTTGGTGTGCTCCTGCACTGTTGACGTGAGAGTGAACACCATGGGTTGAGATCGAAAGACCTGTCTGAGGCAGTCAGAAGAAGATTGTTGCAGCTTTATGAGTCTGTAAGGGATTTAAAAAGATCTCAGAAAGAGTTGAAACCAGCGCATTCCACTGTCCGGAAAATAGTGTACAAGTGGAGGACATTCAAAACAACTGCCACATGCCCAGGTCTGGCTGTCCGAAGCAAAGTTACCCCGAGAGCCAGACCACAAAGATGCAAAAGAAGTTCTCCAAAACCCCTAAAATGTCATCACCACGGGACCTTACCAGCAGGCGCTTGGCGACTGTTGATGTGAAAGTCATGCCTCTACAACAGAAGAGACTTGTCAAGTTTTCACAGGAGGTGTGCAAGAGGAAACCTTTACTCTCCAAGAGAAACTTAAAGGCCAGACTGGAAGTTGGCCAGAGAGAATGTAGACAAAGAACAGGACTTCTGGATAATGTTCTTTGGACAGCTCACCATCAATAGAATAACATCATGAATTCTACAGTGGTATTCAGAGGTGCTTGAGCAAGCATGTGGAGACCATCCTATAAGAAAATTAAAGCTGAAGCGGAATGGACCGCTGCAAGCATGAAAATGACCCTAAACATACCAGTAAAATCCACCCAAGGACTGCCTGAAAACAAGAAATGGAGATCCCGGAATGGCCCAGTCAAAGCCCAGATCTTATATCCCATTGAGATGCTGTGGGTGACTGAAAACGGCTTACATGCAAAAACCCTCAAACATCACACAGGTTAAAGCATTCTGCATGAGAGGGTCAAACCTTCCTCAAGAACCTGATGTCAGAGGACTGGTAGAGGAGTTTACAAGAGCGTCTCACTGAAGTTATTTCAGCCCAAAGGGGTAACACTAGGTAATTAGGGGGTAGGGTGTCTAACTTTTCCTCAGTTATAAATGCATTACTTTGAATGTCTTTTGTTTATGAGTAAGAAATGGTTATTTTTTGCTGTTTTACTGCAATTAGATCACTTTTCTTTCCCAGAGATAAATAAAAACAAGATTTAGACATCGATATGGTGGAACATTTCTTAATGAAATAACTGAATATTAAGGGTGTCCTAATTTTTCACATGAACTGTACCCTGTGTCAAAAAAACAGTGTTAGAACTAACCAAATTGTGTGGAGGGGTGGCCATGAAATTCACCAGAAAATAACGTTTTTTGATCGATTTACTGCGTTGTTTTCACTAACTGCCCATTGCCCCCTCCTTCATTCACTTAATAGTTTTGCCTCAACCACCCGCTCGCGTCTCATTCGTTCTCTCTCAATTGGCCAGCCAATTTTGAAGGTTACAAACAATAACTGAACAAAATCCTGCATAAAGTTGGGCCCCCCCCCCCTTTTTAAACAAAAAGACAAGTCAATCTGGCTTATAAAGGCAGCACTAGTTGTTCTATTCCTACCACACCTCCTAACCCCATGAACCAAATGTAAACTGAATATCCTTTGCTGCAAGAGGCTGTTTAATCACACTGTCTTTCTTCTCCCCAATCTGCCACAGCCGTAACTGGGGGAAATTCAACCCTGTCAAAGTCAGCAACCTGTAAAGTTGTTACGTTCCAACGCTACAAATACTCCGGAAACACTGGACGCAAATGGTAGGGAAGAAAGGGATGACCGGGAGCCAGGAGCCAACTTGCCTATTCCTCTGCTTAATAAGGAGACTTTTAAATTCGTCCCCCCACAACGCATCTGCTCAAGAACACCCACTTGTTTTTGTCAATATTTTTTTGTTTTCCATAGCCCCACCGTTGTCTATTGCCTTTTAGTGAATCTTATGGAAGTCCTCCTCCCAATTATATCCTTGATCTCCCACTGTAAAATGCTCACATGAAAATGATCATGTATACAAGTTCAGGAAGTGATGCTATCATGCACGTGCTGTGTTATCTAATACAGTCCCCAGTTACACCAAAGCCCTGCCATTGATACTACCTTTGTGGAGCCTTATAGTTTTTGTTGACCCCTGTTCATTTAGAAGCCTTCACTAATAGTGGTAAATTAAAAAAACTTGTCCCCCAAAAAGGGCCCTAAATTTTTTACAATAGGCATTGGATTATTGTTTGTCCTAACCCCATCCTCCAATGTATATCAATAATCCAAGGGCCTAAGGGGAGATGTAATATCGCAGTTGATAACACCCAAA
>NW_023339696.1:124128-125997 GCF_004916995.1 Morone saxatilis
GTTATTTCAGTTTGTTTAAACACACACACACACACACACACACACACACACACACACACGTACGTGTTAAGTATACATTTCTGTAAGCATTTGTTTGCTACATACTGTATGCTCTATCTGGTTAACTATATTCATTGGTTATATGGTTTGCAAGTATGAAGCTAACGTTAAAGGAAGTGTTACTTTTTACAGCCAAGCGGTATTAGCTGAAGCTAAAAGGTGTCTGTAACGAACTTTAATCCTAACCCCAACACACCTATTCTACACCCCCTAGTTCTGATATCACTGATAGCAGCATCTACGCTAACCTCCTAAGCAGTGGCAATTGTTGTTTGAGAAAACATTCACTTTTCACACACCAATAGAGTTAAACCACGCTTGCAGCTCGTGCAGTAGCTGCTCATAGGACGTACAGATTTAAGCCTGGCAAGATGGATTCTAGCTTGATCTTATGATTTTGTGATCTTGCGATTCCAGCTACCTTGCAAGGTTAACAAATCCCACAAGCCAAACAAACAAGTAATTACCTCTAATAAGAGGTATATTGTCTGTGTATCTAAAGCCTGATCTAATATCTAATTTCTCTGTGCCAGATTCACTCACCCAGCAAGAGCAGTCGCACTGCCATTGTCTATTCCTTTCGTTCCACTCTTTGGTAGAGATTCTAAATAAAGAAAAAAACAAAATTTTTATGACAAAGGATTGATCCCTAAATATTACCTGCCACCACTGCAACAAACAACTAACATCTAAAAAACACAGTTAATGTTCAAGGGGGAGACTTTGTTAGTCTTAGCATTGCAATTATGAAATGATAAAATACTCTGCTGTATTTTTACATTTCCAGCAGACATCCATGACATACACTCAGTGTATGTGTGTGTCTCACCATCGTTATCAGTGTGGTCGACAGCACTGTATGTTCGCTGAAACTCAGAGAAGGCTCCCTCTGTGGCCATGAGCTGCTGGTAGGAACCCATCTCTGTGATCTGTCCCTCCACCATGACCAGGATCAGGTCGGCTTGGGGCAGGTAGCTCAGCCCATGGGTCACCAGCACACGAGTCTGCAGACATACACACACATTTAACATGCTTGTTTGTAAAAGGTGTACCATTTCAAAATCAGTAAATCATTACTGTATTCATTCTAGGTCGGCACAAACATTGGAGAGATTGACTATTTCTCTAGTTATTCTTAATGCCTGCCACCAGGTCCGATTCGGTCAGATTTCCCTTAAAGTCGATGAAACGAGGCGATAGAAACACTAAAGGCTTTTGCTCACAGGGGCTTTGAGCTTGAGATCATACAAACCTTGTCCTTCAACAGTCCCTGTGGGCCTATGACTTGATCAAAGATGTGTTTTCCGACGTGAGCATCAACTGCAGACAGTGGGTCATCCAGCAGGTACACAGCACGGTCACAGTAGACAGCCCTGGCCAGGCTCACCCTCTGCTTCTGACCTCCAGACAGATTCACCCCCTGTACAAAAAAGAGACATATACAGGTAAGTTTTAAAACTGTATAGAGCCAGACATGGGGCCTTTTCTTCCCAAAAACTGCTGCCAGCTATGGGACTTTCAACCACTTGATCTTACCAAAATGTTTTAAAAAGGTCCAGTGTGTAACATTTAGGAGGAACTATCGTCAGAAATGGTATAGGTATGTTTTAATTAGTGTATATTCACCTGAACAGAATAGAAAGAGCCTTTATATCTACAGATGCTGCAGGTCGCCTTCCATGGAGCCAACTGTGTTTCTACAGTTGCCCAGAAGGGACAAACCAAACACTGCCTCTAGATAAAGCTTTTCTAGAGCCAAATTTTTGCAGCCATTGTAGTGTCTCCTACACACTTCACAGCCTGTTCCCA
>NW_023339696.1:126037-126828 GCF_004916995.1 Morone saxatilis
ACACACTGGACCTTTAAATGCAGACCACACATGCCCTACATTGGTCCCACTCTACAGATAAACAGACTGTATTCATGAGTTGATACCTTCTCTCCAATCTCCGTCTCGTCTCCAGCAGGAAGGATCTCCAGATCAGGCTGAAGGGCACATGCATCCACCACACGCTGATACCAGGAATCTCTCCTCTCCTGACCAAACATTATGTTTTCTTTGAGCGTGGAGTTTTGGATCCAGGCCTGTTGGGGAACGTAGGCCACCCAACCCTGTAGGGCAACATACACAAACACATTGCAGATTAGATTCGAAGATTAGGGTCAGCATTCATTTCAACAAAAACTATGGGGGAAATAACAAGACAAAATCTAAATCAAAAAAATTGAAGTGAAAAACTATTAAAAAAGTATTACAAACAAACAAAAACTAATACATAACATGAAAGACAGAGTAATTACTATTTTAATTCAAAGTCTTATTTAATGGCCTGTGCTACTTCAAGCCTAACATCTCATGATATTATCAATGTTGAAAAAAGCAGCAGACAGCGTCTTCAGAGCACACTTGTGATTGAGTGCCTCACTGTGTCAGCCACCTTGACAGTTACGGTTCCCTCTAGTTTGTCCATCTCTCCGAGCAGGGCAGAGAGCAGTGAGGACTTTCCAGAACCCACGTGTCCCACCACGGCCACCAGAGAGCCTTCTGGGATATGAAAAGTCAGCCTGCAGACACACAGGGACATTTAACTCAGTTTAAAATCACTTTTATTGCTGTGGGAATTTTGTACAAAAAAAAAA
>NW_023339696.1:126928-139701 GCF_004916995.1 Morone saxatilis
GATCAGCCATAACATTATGACCACCCATGACCCTGTCTCTGGTTCACCACTTTTGATAGGTACTGACCACTGCAGATCAGGAACACCCCACAAGAGCTGTAGTTTTGGAGATGCTCTGACCAAGTCCAACAAGCCTATTTTTTCTGCTTCTAACACATCAAGTTGAAGACAAAATGTTCACCTGATGCCGAATATATCCCACCCACTGATAGGTGCAATGATAAGCAGATAATCAGTGTTATTCACTTCACCTGTCAGTGGTCTTGTGTTATGGCTGACTGGTGTATGTGAATGCACTGAAGCATCCTGAGAAAAAATTACATACTTCTTGAGTATTGGTGATTCAGTTCTGGACCAGCTGAAAACTCCATCCACTATGGAGACACTGTGTGGGGCTGAGAGGAAGAAAGAAGAGATGTACTAATAGACTGCATGTGAAATACCTCCATGTACATACGTACAAAGCACAGGGGATTGTACAATTCTTGGAGAAGAAGAGGGTGGGCACAACAGACAGCAACAGAAAGAAAACCAAAGACTCACAGCCTGCTACTGCTTTGTGCTCCACACTGTTTTCCTGCAGCTCCTCATGTGATAGAAACACTCTCAGGCGCTTCAAGGACACACTGGCCTGACAACAGACAGAGGGAGGAAACCCCACAAGAACCGGGAGTGGGAGGTTAAGTTAAAATTTTAGTTCTGCCCACACTGAAACCCCAAAACAATAGAAGGACAGTTTAACTTTTCTCCTTTACCCTCAACAGTATCAAATCCTTGCTAAATCTTACCAACCTCATGCCTCTCGACGCCCTAAGCTTACAGCAGAGGTATAGCTCCATGCTACCATACACTCATCAACAAACTCCCCAGTTTGAATGAAGTGCAGCTAGATAAAAGGTATCTAGGTATTTAAAAGCGGGATAGAGACATCAGCTGCTTTATTATAACATAATAATATATATAACACTAGCCAATAACAATTTTAGATAAGATTTGCCGTCATTAAGGAGATATGTTTTAACATTTAGAAAAGAAGATGGTGACTGAGGAAATTTAGCTAAATGTTTACAGCAGGATTTATGAGGGTTATAGTACAGGGCTCCAAAGTACCACCTTCCCAAAACTCATAAAGGGGAGTGCTAACATTGTTGCACAACAGCCACACTGACAATGCTGCCTGCAGACATTTTTTTTGGTTTATTGGCCAGTGTCAATTATGTCAAAAAGATAACTGATTAATCGGTCTATCTATAGCTTTGAGCAGCACCTTAATTCCATTCACCTCCACTCTGGTAGAGGTAGAAATCTCAAAGTTTGATTTCAGCCCTTAAAGACATTCTGAGTTCTGCACTGGATTTAGTCCTGTGTGTGTCATTTCACCTAAAGAGCCAATTTCTCCATTGATGGGCTAACCAGAATGTTTTTATAATACTGGAAATGAGACTTGTAGAGATCTAGGTATTGCTATTTATATCTCTCCTGCTTGCTCTGACAGAAGGCCTTCATTTTAAGCGAGGTTAAGGTCTTTCTTTGCCACACCTTCTAGTTCTACGACCATACCGTATTTCTTACTACTTGATAATCAAACATAAAAAAAGCAATGCTATCCAGCAGAACAGTGGAGACAAGTGATGGTGACTGATCATGAAAGTGGAGGCACACTAACCTGCACCATGCTACTGATGACCATTGGCAGCATGTTGAGAGGAAAACGGAGAATGTTGAAGAGTGCCAGTGACACAAAGGCCTTCTGGGCATCGAGCACGTTGTGTTCGTCAATCAGCACGTACACAGTGAAAGTGGAGAGGGCAACCTGTGGAGTGGCCCAGCGGAAGTGAGAAAGTAATGGGATTACAGCTCTTTTTAATTTATTCTGATGATATACATTGTTTTTATTTGCAATATAGTTAAATAGTTATAGTAAAGAGTAAATTATGTTTAGACACTCTGTGACACTTAATGCTCTTGTCATTTTGTCACCTTGTCCAGTCTGTATAGATGCTGGGGATGGCTTGGGTGTCTGTGCTAGCTAAACAACATGATGAGGTTCTGTATAATTTTGAAAGCAACTATAGACTTCTTTGGACTCACAAGGAAAGGTGCACAGACCCAAGTGAAGGTGGACATTGCACCCAGATAGGCGGCCTTCTTCAAGACTCGCAGCTCACTCTCACGAATTTCAGACACCTTGTCCTTGAAGGCCAGCTCCCAGGCGTACAGTTTCAGCACCTTGATGCCATTTAGCATCTCATTCATCAGCTTAATGCGATTGTCCTTACTCTTCATCTGAGCCACCTGCTCAACACAAACATGCACAAAGTATTTAAAGAGAAACAAATCATAAAATCTTCACATGCACATTTTGTTGGTCGGTTCTGTATATATACGACATCTATTGCATGTCATTCCGTTCCATTTTAAGCATGTCCTAAATAGGAGGGTGTAAGGACACGTGGTGTCATATTTGTACAGACTGTAAAGACCCTTGAGGAGAATTGTGATTTGTGATTTTGGAATATATATAAATAAAATTTTACTTGACAATACTACAAACTGACAGCTTGGTTAGGTAGGGTCTCTGTGTATATGAATGTAAACTAGAATTACCGCCCCATGGTTGTTTGTCTACATACAATATAGTATGTTGCATATGCCCATTTGAGCTATCTGAAAATTAAAACGACTGGGAAAGGCCAATAACGTAGTCATAAAGGCTTGGCTAAGAAAAAGGGAATAAAGATGTTTGTCTGTGTCCCACCTGGTATGTTTTGGTTTTCATGGCAATGACGGCATTAACAGGAACCATCAGAACCATCACAGCCACTCCAGCTAGCACGGATGGACCCAGGTTCTGCACAGCAATAGATAAAAACATAAAAACATTTCCACCAACATTTTACAGGGTTATGTTAGGATAAGCACTCATGTTCACTTAAACTATTTCAGAAAGTAAAGTAACAAAATATTATAGTTTTGGTATCGGTATGGTTTGCCGTGTTTATGTTACCTCTCAAATGTGCTCATGTGAGACTACCTCGGCATAGAGATTATGTTGGTTATGATGGTTAACTTGGACCTGTATGACAGTCTGTAGTTGCTCTGTAATCCTACCTGCCAGAGAAAGTAAAGGGCCAGCACCACCTGCAGAGGGGCAGACCATATCATGTTGATGTAAGTGATGAGGTCCATGAAGCGCTGAGCATCCACTGACATCAGGTTGACAATCTCTCCCACCGTGGAGGTGCGGCGGGCTGCGCTGCTTATAACCAAAGCCTGAAAGAGAAGATCCAGGGAGGAAAAAGTCACCCAAAGTTATATTTTTGTACATATGCAGATTACTGCACTTTACTGCTTTGCACTTCTGGTTAAATGCTAACTGCATTTCGTGGTCTTGTACCTGTACCTGTAATGACAATAAAGTTGAATCTAATCTAATCTAATATACAAAAACAAGTGTTAAAAACAAAATGGTGGTTAGGTAGCAGCAATCAGTGTTTCTCAATCTTGGGCAGTGGGAGGATACAGCTATTGGAAAGAAGCTTTTTTTTCAGTGAGACTTTTCTGCTTTTTTTGTCCTATACCTTGGCAAACAGACAGTAAACAGGGTGGCAAGAGTCATGTAGTCCCAATGACTTGTTGAGGGGTCCCCAGGGCAGCTGCCGTACCACACAGTGCTGCAGTAGCTGAGGAGGCTCTTGGTGGTGTTAAAGGTTCACCAGTGGCTGCTGTGGGAGGTGGCACTGTTTAAGTTCCTAAGGAAGTATAGTCTCTGCTGGGCCTTCTTCACCTGGTGAGAGATGTTCGCAGTCTACGTAAGGTCTGTCCACCTCCTTTCAGAGGGCAGGGTGCTCAATTCTCCTCAATCTTCTGAAGTCTATCATCATCTCCTTGGTTTCTGTTGTGTTGAGGTCAGGTTGTTACCACTCAACCAGTTGTTGAACCTCATCCCTGTAGGCTGTTACATTTTTATTTGTTATCAGTCCTGGTGGTGTTGATGGTGCAAACTTGGCAATGGTGTTGGAGAGGTGAATGGGGGAGAGAGGGGAGTGGTCTGAGGAGTACACCTAAGGTGCTCCTCTGTTCAGGATCAGGGTTGAGGAGGACATTTTGGGGCCTGTTACTTAGCTTATTTAAGGCAGGTAGGGACTATATCCTGCTCTAGCCCGAGGTTAAAGATACAGTGAATACTGCTGCTAGTTGGTCTAGGTGTTCCGTCAGCTGATGTATCCTGTAGCTGTTCTAGCACTAGCCTAGCAATATCTTGCAGGGGCTCACTACTGTATTTTCATAGTCTTTACAATAAGCAGAGAAGAGACATTCTGACATCAATTTAAAGCAGCATTTCAAATTTGCCTGTACCTTCCTATAAACAGCTCCGATGATGGCGGTGCGCAGACGCATGCCTGAGACGAAGCAAACATGAAAATACTTCTGGAGGATGAGGGACTGCACACAGGTACAAATGAAGAGCAGAGCGGTGTAGAAGTACCCCTGCCAGGAGGGGGCACTAGAGTTGTTGACGAAGCGTATCAGCAGCCTAGACAGGATCAAGTAAAGAAAGTGAACATAATGGACATGTTTACACTGAGCCATAATTAAATCACTAACAAACTGTTGTTCATCCGCTCTTCAGAACAATTTTTTGAGCTGTGCTTAAAGTACGTCACTTAAATGGCTTCTTTCCTCTTTCAAAGGCAGCCAGCCTACAGATGTGACATAGGGCTGTAGATATCACCACCTATTCTGTGGTAGAAGAAAAAAATCTTTGGATATGAAGAAATGTATGTATTGTCAAGGAAAAGAAAGAAACCTCGGGGGCTCAGGGAGCTAGACTCCTGGCACACTTTGTGTGAGAAGGCTTAGGCTGTCTGGTAACAGGGCTGTGTACAGGCAAGAATCTGGCTATAGGATATATATCCTGATACAAGGTTATGATTCAACATATTGCAATATATTGCAATAATGTAAGCAAAGGCAGTACATTGTGAGTAAAATATGGATTTACATCATACAATAACATACGATACATCCCAAAAACAAAATATTGCGATACTGGCTTGCTATCCCTTGTGGTTAGCTTGTGCTGTATTTCATTATTGGTGTTAACGTGACAGCCCTATTTAAGATTTTGAAAGGTGCATATATGAATCTCAGATACATCAATGATATATTTTCATTTCATATAAATCAAATAATGCTATACAGCATTTTCATCTTCCTGAGTGTGTAAATGGGCGGCTGTGGCTCAGAGGCAGAGCGGGTCGTCCCATAATCAGAAGGTTGTTGGTTCGATCCCTGGCTCCTCCTTTCACATGTCGAAGTATCCTTGAGCACGATACTGAACCCCAAATTACTCCCAATTTTCAATGTGTATGAATGAGTTAGTTTCTGTTCAATGGGCTTTGCCATCACTGAGTGAATGTGTGAAAGGGTGAGCATGTAGTATAAAAGCGCTTTGAGTGGTTGGAAGACTAGAAAGGCGCTATACAAGTACAGGTACATATACCATTTACCATATATGTTTGAGATAAACTGTGGTTTCATACCGGAGGATCTCAGGCCCAACAAACATGAGGATGTCCTGGATGATTTTATAGAGGCAGGAGATGAGGAAGTAGGGCCCGAAGGTCAGGCACAGTGCCCAGAGCAGGGAGGGCTCCTTTGTTTTTTGGGGGTTTTTCACAATCAAGATTTCAGACTCTTCCACAGCACGGCCATCTTTGTCCTCACTGTGCGGGACCTGCTTGGGGGAATACAAAGTTTTCTCCTCTACCCTGGGAGAAGGAAGGAAAGGTAGACTGCTTCAATGAAATCTTCTATCTTCCATTGAGTGGTGAACCTTTTCACCACTCAATGGCCCTCTAATAATTGTAGTTCATTTCCATCAGAAAGAAATTGAATCAAAAGTAAAAATTAGAGTTATTACAATTTGGTTAAGACTTAAGACAGAATCTGCTAATCAAAACCAACAAATCAACACATATACTCTATCCAGAACTTTGTGTACGCAGTTATACTGTACAAAGGAAAAGCTAAATATTGCTGTTCCCATATGTATCAAATCTGGTGGGTATCTAGCAGGTGCAGGTGGCTTTATCGTTTAACAATGATGAACATTTTTGTATATATTTTCTAGCCATAGTCTTTTCCTGCTGTACTGAACTCCTGACCTTTTGACCTTTTGGCACTCTGCATTCCAGCGACACACCAGCTGTGGAACCACTCTATGGGAGCGGTCCTCTGGGTTCAAAGACCACAGGTCCTTCTCCTCCAGTGGGTGCTTGTAACCTGTCATCATCATGCTAGTAGACACAAGAGGGGAGGGAGGAGGAGGAGGAGAGAAACATTTACGTCGAGAGACTTACACAAAGAATTTGGAATCTGAGAAACAGGAGGGTCAAATAAAGACAATATCAAAAAGCTAGAGGTCACAGATTGTATGTGATGTGAAGCTCAGTCACATGATGTAGGTACCACGATACACACCTCCATCACCAGTGTAGTTTGCACTCGCTTTTAGATGAACAACTGTGTTAGGGGTTAATGAATATGTTTTTGTGGGTAACACGTTCGTAATCAAGGGAACTGACAACCAATATACATTTGCAATAAAAACAAAAATCTTACAGTCAAAATTTACAGTGTAACTAGGTACATTTACTTAAATACTTGTTTTTAGATATTTAACTTTTCATTCATTTCCACTACATTTTGGAGGCACATTTAGTGCACATGATTCATTTGCTAAATTAGGCAATATACAGATTCACATTATAAACACAAAATATAACTCAACCAATAAATGATTATGTAATGTTATAGGGAAAAAAAAGGGCAAATAAATAATAAAATAAATAACATGACATATTGCAATAAGAAAAACACTCCTTACATAAATTGTGGTGAATTTCCATTATCGTGATCATGCTTTATACTGGAGACAAGCAACTAACCTTTACTCCTAATTTTTCCACATCTGCTTTCCCCACTGAATGATATGACACAGGAAAGCTTCAGTTTCACTTTGAACTCTCTTTGTGAATAGTAAATGGACTGTACTTATAAAGCGGCTTTCTAGTCTTTCGATCACTCAATGCACTGTACACTACTGCTACACCTTCACATGGCAACACTCCACCCCTTCACACACATTGTGGCAGTGGCTGCATGCAGGTGCAACTCTGCTCACTGATGACCTCTGACTCCACACACACAACACCGACACACACACCACACACACAGGACCAATTTTGGGTTCAGTGTCTTACCTCCAAGGACACTTCGACATGCAGCGAGACGATCGAAACGGCCAACTTCGATTAGTAGACGATCCGCTCTATCACTCCTGAGCCACAGCCGCCCATATTTTGTCAAAAAAAAATATACATAAAGACCAAAATTAGACCTATAAAAGAAACTCACGGTAATTAGGTGGAACGTGCAGCAAATAAGAAACTACAATGTATCCAGTATATAGAAGAGGTTCTTTTTGTACACAATAAGACAAAAGAAAAAGAGTGGAGATCAGTATCTGCTCTGTTACTCTACTCATCTGTTCATAGAAAGAGGAATACTTCACACCCGTGTGGGATAAAAAGTCTCACTCCTCTGACACTTCATATTTAAAAGAATATATTATATATAGTAATATATATATATATATATGATCTAAAATAATGCCTACTAATCCTATAACAATATTGATTTTTTTTTTCTCGAGGCTTTATTAAAACAACCTCACATGCTCCACAGGTAGACTGAAAAAGTTTTTGCTTAAGTGCATATTCAATTTCTCATCGATTATACTGACTATTTAATAGATTCTTCTTAACATGCTTTAAATGGAAGTGATGGGGACAAAATCCACAATCCTTCGTTCTGTGCAGAAACAATGATTCTAAAGTTTAGGCTGAGAGTTTTAATATAAACAAAATGTCTTGGACATCTCCAAATCTACAGCTGTGTAGTTCAGAATGTGGTCTCTGTGCTCAGAGGCAGAGGCGGGTCGTCCCAGCTAATCGGAAGGTGTTGTTCAATCACCACAGCTCACGTCCCCGCCATATTATGCAAGAGTATCCTTGAGAAGATACTGAACCCTGAATATGCTCCGTGAGTGTGGGTGTGAATTAAGGTTAGAATGAGTAGTTTCTGTTCGATGACTTTTGCCATCACTGAGTGAATGGGTGAATGGGTGGAATGTGGCACGTAGTGTGAAAGCGCTTTTGATGGTTGGAAGACTATAAAATGGTGCATACAAGTAACAGGTCCATTTACAATTGTCCTCTTCTTACTGAGCTGAGTAGGAAGAATTCTTACTACAAAAGAGGGGAAGTTCATACTGAAAAGACTAACATCTAAATACAAAATGACATGTTATTGTGTGCATTTCTTTGAATCTTCAAGGCAGCTAAAGGAAAGGAAACAAAGTTAAAAGATCTTTAAAAAAGGGCCCAGTGTGAAACTTTAAGGAGGATCCATTGCTATACAATGGAATAGCATATTCACTAAGGTATGTTTTATTTTATGTATGCCATATTATAATGCCTTGGAATCATACAAATGTTTGTGTTTTTTGTTACCTTAGAATGAGCCTTTTATATGTTTACAGAAGTAAGGTGTGGGGTCAGGAGGTAGAGCTAGCAGTATTCCACCTGAATCGGCAGGCTGGCAGTTCAATCCCCGTCTCCTTACCACCCCCCACATTTTTGTCACCAAGTGTCCTTTGAGGCAAGAACACCAAATTGCTCCCAAGTGCTGTGTATCAGGTATGAATGGACTGAATGACATGAGGGTGAGTTTCGTATTTGATGGGCTTTGCCATCACGAGATATAAATGGTGTGTAATGGACGTGAATGGGCATGTGTGTAAAAGTGCATTTTGAGTGAAAGCACAGTTCAGTACATTCTTCCAACAGTCTGTCCATTCAGTTTATATTTTATAGCGGCCAATTCATAACAGAATTATCTCAGGACACGTTCAAATAAGAGCAGGTCTAGGACCGAAGCTCCTTATAACATTTATGACAGAGACGCCAAACCCAGTTACCACCATGAGCCAAGCAGCTGGCGATGGGCCATGATGCATGTCTATACCAGAGGCAAAGTACCCCGGCTGGCGCATTCCCACTAAAAGTTGTTGTTTTTGCAGTTTTTGCCACTGACTCAGATTATTACTCCAAGTGTCTGGTAACATTATGGAAAGTATCCCCACAGAGATAGACCTTTAGTTTAACCAGAAACAGCTGTAATATCACTATAGCTCAAAACCAGACTCCATACACAAAAACCTCACGTATCATTGTAACATCATGTCTTCATTCACAGTGAACAGAATCAAAAGAGTCTTTGCTAGTCCTTCCACTGTTCCAACAATCACCAAGTCACCAACAACAATCACATCCTCACTACATCCACACTACAGGAAGATTAAACGTCTGCTTACTTTGTGATCCACCAGAAAGTTATTCTGGAGAGGAAAGAAGCTCCAAGCTCAGGGCAGGGATTCTGAAGACAAACACACATTACAGTTAGAGCCAAAAGATTTCTCTGCTGCTGACATACTGATCCAAGAATTAGGTTTTTATCCGCATTAAAAAGGTGTACATAGATAATATCAATCCATGTCATAACTCAAAGCTAAACACACAGACATAATAAACATATTTTTAGTTTAGTGTCCACAAATCTGCTTAGAAATTATAGAAACAAAGATGTTCGTTATAGATCTAACATGTTTTTAAGGTTTGAGTGGCGCAGTTGTCTCCATTAAGGATCAACCGATATGTTTTTTACAGGGACGATACAGATACAGTTTTATTAGTTATCAAGGAAAACCAATAACTGATATTTGGAACCAATATACTGTACATTTGCAGTGAAAAAGGAAAATCTGAGTGTCAAAATTTTAACAATTGCATTGAAATACTGAATATAAAATGTGGTTTATCAAACTAACATTTGCATTGTTTTACTGAACTTAACGTATAATCTTTAGTAATTATGCATAACTGATATCCTTTTAATGAATTGGGTTGTTGTTTTTTTAAGTCAAGAACCCCCCTCCAGTACTTCAGAGTACCCGAAGTAAGATTTTAAACACAGACTTTTACTTACTGTGATACACTGTAATATACTGATATACTGCATGGAAGTGTGCAGAAATCTTCACCTTAAGTTTGGACACATTCCAGCACTTGAGCTAAGATTTAGCCAGGTGGAGTGATTGTCATCCTGGATTTCTGCTATCGGATAAAAATAAATTACAAACTGATTATCAGAAAAGTGCTGAATATTGGATCTGATAATTGACTAGGCCAATAATCAGTCTATACGTAGTTTCGATTTGTCTGAGGGGGGCCAGCACTGTCAGAGTTTGAAAACAGCTGCTCTAGGAGCCCCATTAGAGGGTTCCACCTCTGTTCGTACAACTTTAATGATGAGACATAATTATCAAACTTGGCTCAGTGCAACATCAAACTGGGAATTCAAAAGTAAGGACTATCATTTTGTCCAAATCAACATTTACATTAAGTAAACATTAACAGAAAAATGTAGAAAGTTTCCACCACTTGATATAAATAAGTGACAGAGACTGAGAAAGAGGATCAGGAAGAGGAAGAGGAGGATTTACAGGATTTACAGTATGAGGTAGTCTCACCAAGTCTTTAACAGCCTGCGAGAAGAGGGGTGGCTGGTCCGTCAGGCAGGACAGGAACAGAGCAACCAGCAGCAGAGCATAGTAGATATAGAAGGTGGTGTACCTCCACACATACACTGTTGATAGCTTCAAATAAAACAAACCAGATCAAGCTTTTAACCCACAGAACTGGCTGCTGTAAGATATTGCTTTGTTTGTGGTACATTCACTATAATATTACTTCTTCTCAAGGTATATTCTTATGTGACAATAAGGTGTCATTTCAAGCCAGGCAGTTACATATTATATGTTATCCAGAGGTTTATTACAACTTATTTCACCCAAATCTAATTAAGTCATGCTTGTATTAGACTGACCTGGTCCTGGGCCTGCAGGAGCTTGGACCTGAAGGTTACTGTGGCACACAGCAGTGCCAGCAGCCAGTAGATCAGCATCACTCCAGACGACTGAGCCCCTTTCATCCGTTCGTACTGAATTAACATGGTGGCCAGCAACTGGAGCACACACACAATTTAAACACATTTATACATGGTTCTTGATATAACATACCAATATTACAAACACAACTTGACTATGATCCAGTACTGGTCTTCAGCTTTGCTATCAAATACAAATAAGGCATAAAAAAAGCATTTCTTGTTTACTGTGTGTAATTAAACTACACAAATAGATAACACTGGTCTAAGTTTCTCTTTAATCACAACTTCATGCACTGCAGATTAACAGATTATTTATATTACTATAATACTATATGTAACAATGCATAACCAAGATGGTTTTTGTGCCTAAACCGGACCAAACCATAACCACAGTAGTGTATCTGACTTTCCAAATAAAGTTTTACCATAAAAACTAGTATTTTCAGAAAACAAAGGTTAAAACTAAATAAATGTATTTAAAAAGGTCTGAGATGCGGGTGTTCTAGTACAGCATGTAGTGGCAAGTGAATTTCATATATATATAACCTATTAAAAAGGTCCAGTGTGTAGGATTTAGTAGCATCTATCAGTGTAGTTGCAGATCACAACTTACTTGCTTCACTCTCCCCTTCCAAGCATGAAAGATAAACCATGGTTGCTGAGAAATGTGTCCTATCTAGAGCCAGTGTAAATGGTAAATAGACTGTACTTATATAGCTGTACAGTACATGCCACACTCACCCCATTCACACACATTCATACACTGATCTGTAAACAGTTCTAGTTTGTCCCTTCTGGGCTACCATTGGATGATGGCAGACTATGGAAGGCAGCTTGCAGCATGTGAAGATAAAAATGGCTTATTCTAAGGTAACAAAAACACAACAATTCTTATTTTCAGGTGATTATTTGTGAATAAAAACCTATGAACCAATGAATTGTGAATATTAATCATGAATATTATATTCAACTTCTTACAATAGATCCTCCTAAATGTTACACACTGGACCTTTAAAAATATACCCATAAATAAATGCAAACTAAGCTTTGCTCTAATCCGAAGAGAGGTGACACCTTTTCGATATCAATGACAAAGATAAACTCTCACCATGGTGAGGCCTAGTAAAGTTGGACTGACTAGGTAGACGGGTGCAGGGATTCTGCTGCCATGACTTCTTTCCCAGAAAGAATAGAAAACATCTGCCCAGCAGATAATCCACAATAGAAAGCCAACAGCCTGTGGGGAGAAAAACAGCACACAGCTTTTTGCCTTGTAGATTCTGCTTGATGTCAAACTAACACTACAAAATTGATGCATTATTGTTAGATTGAGTGAGTGAGTCCACTTTGCAAAGTTAGACACTAAGGAAAAGGCTATTTCAGAGTATTTAGAGTATAGAGAGTATTTTCTCAGAAAAATTAAAACATACTAAACTAAAACTCAATTACAAAATGAGATATGCGACTTACATGCACACTACTACTCAAACATATTCAGGATGTGATATTTACAGGTAACATTAGTAACTCGTCATTTTTTTCGAAGATGATTAAAAGATAAAAGCAACATACATATAGTTCACATCTTATGTTATGCTAGCCAGCTAATCTACACCAATCGCTAGCTAGCTAGTTACAGTTAGTTAGATAGTGTTTTGCTTTGCTTTTCAACGTAGACGAGTCTAGCACATAGCATA
>NW_023339696.1:139801-147898 GCF_004916995.1 Morone saxatilis
GAGAAGAGAGAGAGAGAGAGAGAGAGAGAGAGAGAGAGAGAGAGATTTTTTTTGGCATCAGCTCATTCTTTTGGGTATGTCTCAGGCTTGGAAAGGTAAAACCAAGCTGGCGGGTCTGCTGCAGGGATACACAGATAGAGAATTCTGGGCTGATACAATGTTTAAAATAACAATCTGGCCAAGTTTTATTTTGTTGTTATTTATTAGCTCTTTTGTGCCAAGGACACAAAGAATCTATAAAGATAAATGTCTCTCTTCCTTGTTGCAGCTCAGTTCATTTCTTTTCTCATCCAGGATGTGAGACAGAGAGTTAAACAGCTGCTCACTGTCCCTGCTGCTGCATGGATCACACCTGTATCTACGTGCAATTTGTGCCAGCGCTGGAAAACAGAGGGGATTATTTCTCCAATATCTGAGTTGTGAAAGAAACAAAATACAATATTTAACCAGCGCAAATTGATGCAACACAACAGATAAACATCAGCCATTGATATCAGTGAATACCATCTTATTTACAGAAAAGCCGATCCGTCAGTCAGCAACAATTAGCCAAAAGCAAACCCATTTCTTACACCTGCTTTTTACTGTCCCTATATTTCCTATTTGACTTATATTCCAATTTATTTCCAATTTATTTGAAGTTCATCAACAGGTAGTTCTACAAGGATATGATCCCACACCTGTTCTCACCTACAGACACTTACAATTGCACAGAATCAAACAACTAATTGAGTCCAATCTCTCCCATGGTTTCTTCTGAAGTAGGGCTGTAATATAAAACCTACACCATCATATTGCAATTATTTTTACAGCTATTGCGATATGATCAGTGTGAGAATTCTCATTTTTGCATTACAAATTGAGTTTTCACTGAAAAACTATTAAAATCATGATGATGGAAAAACAACTGGGCCTGTAGTAGCCCTCAGTGGGTGCATGGGCTTTGTCACAGCATTGTCTGTCCAAAACACTCAACATTATTCAAAAACAATAAGCCTGAATTTCATTTTGTACTTTATTATACAAGTACGTGGCAACATGTTTCACAGCCATACTGTCGTTGTTATGACACCTTCCCTAACATTAATGGTGCTTTAGTACAGTAGAAGAAATCCCCACTGCTCTCAGTCTGCTGACAGGTCAGTAATACGTTCCTGAAACAGTCAGTATTAAGACAACATGTGGACAGTTGCCGGGGGAAAAGTTACACCGGTGTTGTGCCGAAGTCTGTTTCCCCGTTGAGATGCGTTTCACCTTACCTTCCCCCTTACCTTCCCCCTTACCTTCCCCTCACCCCAGCTTTTTTCCTGACCCTCAACACATCTCGACGGGGGAACAGACTTCGACACAACACCGGGAAGCGATTAAACCGGTTACTGAGTGCAGTTACTACTGGTACGCAGGATAATTCGTACATTGTTGGCCTCCGCAAATAAATGTAAAATACACCGGCTAATTCAGGTCTATTAGCATGCCGGGTAGCTAACGACAACACAGACTTTTGAAATAAAGGAAAAACATGCAAGGTGGTGGAAATAAACTCACCCAAAATGGATCGGAACTGTCCAGACTGCAGAACTTGTCGAATCCCATTCGCCGCAACGCAATGAAAGTTCAAGTCCTGAGTGTTTTTGGAGATTAGTTTTGGTTTTATAACCGGACTGTAACGGCAAAGCGGAAGGTTGCGGCTTCTGCTTCTTCTGTGAGCTTTAGCTGCAGCTGGCGTCCTAGCTGTTGCATTACTGCCATCATGTGGACGGTCTCTTATGGCTTTTTAAAAACTTTTAGTGAATAAATATTTTAAGGCCTTACAATATATATCATGTCTCATATGTGTTATTTACTAGTCCAGTTTTCAGAATAAAATAGAGATGGCAAAATTATCCATAAAGACAAAAAATAAGATACAACAAAAACACATTAAACACACACAAAATACACGAAACACAAAACAAAAATACATTAAACATATAAACAAACATAACACAAGAAGAAAAATACATTAAACACAAAACTTGAAGAAACATACAATACAATACAGAATATTGTTATAATTATTACTATATTTATTATATTATTACTTATATATTTAGTCCAGGTTTTCAGTGTAAAACGACAAAAGACGAAAAAAGAAAATGTTGCTAAAATAACAATATTATATTGTTCATTGGTGGCTAAATTGAAATTGGTGAATCTTAATAACATATGTTATTTAAGTAATGTTTTTCTTTTCTAAATATTATTCAAGATGTTTTAAGAGCTGAAAATCAGCCAAAATACTGCCACATGTACACACTGACTAAACAAATGGTTTTCTTTTAACTTTATTATTCCCCAATGGGGAAATTCTTCACTCAAGTGTTACACACATAGGCCCAAAACACAATCATGCACGTACAAGGCTTATAGATGCTGAAATGTAACAGTACCCTGGGAGAGGTTAAGGTCTGGTGCCTTGCTCTAGGATACCTCAGCAGTGCCCAAGTACCAGTCCACACTCCACACTGTAGTCCATGCTGAACTTGAACCAGCAACCCTTCTGTTTCCAAGCCAAGTCCCTATGGACTGAGCTAATGCTGACATGTTCTAGTTGTTCCACAATATCGTTACAGAAAGAGCACTTCCTCTATATTTGGAATATATTGGCAAATATTTATTATATATATTTATTTATTGGATAATATCTGTGTATTCTTTTAAATTTTGTAAGGCAACGCATATTTGTAGGGCAGAGTAGATATACAATTCCATGTTCTATCCTGGGCTGTTAATTTAACAGACATTATTTGTATTTAATAATGATTTGTTTCTCCTAAAATGTCTGATTTAGTAAGCTGACCAAACGTCTCCTGCTTTGTCCTCTTCCACCACTACTAATACTGGATATTCTCCTAAATCCTGCTTCTGTTAGCTATAATCTCATCATTTGCAACATGCCCTTTCTCTCTGATATTATGTCCTATAGTTTCTGGTACCTGACAATATTTATCGGGATGCTTCCTGATAAGGCGAAGGGTGCCGCTCAGATTACTTTGTACCATAGTAGGGGTGCATCTAAAGACATATTCATGGGGTGCCCAGAAGGTAGCATTGAGACTTTAAGGTGTGGCAGAAATATATTCTGATTTAATCACAAACAATCACATATAATGATTATATATTAGCTTGGAAAAGCCCCCAAATGAAGATATTAGATATTTATTTCACAATTTTTTAACACATTATTTTGTAAATAATCTAAATTAGTTCATTCACACTAAGCAGGGGTGGCATCTGGAGTGGCAAGGCATTTTTAAGTGGTGGGAGCTGCCACCAACTGTGGCTCAGAGGCAGAGCAATCATTCCCCAATCTGGAGGTTGTTGGTTCGATCCCCGGCTCCTCTGCCACCGCGTCGAAGTTCCTTGGCAAGATACTGAACTGATGCATAACATTGGTGTGTGAATGAGTTAGTTTTCCTGTTTTGAATGGCTTTGCCAATCAACTGAGTGAAGTGTTGTGGGAAAGGGTGAATGTGACATTGTAGTGAAGCGCTTGAGGTGGTCGGAAGACTGAATGACGCTATCAAGTACAGGTCCATTTACCATTTACCATTTACCTCATGCCACCCGCCCATCTAGGGAGCTGTGGGCTTGGGTTCAAATCCAACTTGTGGCCCTTTACTGTATGTCATCCCCTCTCTCCCACTCTATACTGTTGATCTTCAGCTGTACTATCAAATAAAGGCAAAATGCCCCCAAAAGAGAAATTTGAAGCTCATTCACATATGTCACCTCTGTGACTGGGAACTGCAACAAAAGCAGAAGCTTCCTTACTGTGGAAGGCTATGTCCTCTTCTTCTTCTTTGGTGTTTAACATTAACGTTACAAATTAACATTAACTTCTTTATTAGAGTGTGTAACATCGTGACTTCATGTTACTGTACCTCAGTCTCCAATAACAACCCATTTAAATGTAACATTTAGGATGATCTTTTGTCAAAAATGGAATATAATATACATAATGTTGGTATGTTTTCATTAATGTATAATCACCTGAAAAGTTGTGTTATGTTTTTCGTTACCTTAGAATTACCTGTTTTTATCTATAGAGGGAGCAAGTTCTTTTCTACTGCTATGTTAAAACGTCATGTTTCTACAGCAGCCCAGAACGTACAAACCAAACACTGGCTGTAGATGGGGCTTTTAGACTTTTCTGCAGTAGTTTCTTCTGCATACTTGGAAGGCTGAGCTCATAGTCACAGGAAGTAGGGTTGCTTCAAGGGGCTGCACCCCTACCTTCAAGTGCATGAAGTATAGTACAATATTTCCATGCTTAGTTTTATTCTATTTAATTTTTTCTCACGTTACCAGCACCATATCTGGTCCCTGCCACCAATGATAAATATATATATATTCCCTTTAAAAATATATTAGCTATGCCTGTTCATTAAGACAATTGCTAACATTTTCTTTTTGTAATATTTTGGCTCATTAAGACCATCATTAATGTACCGGTCTTTATTTTCTTTTGTCGCAATGCTGTTGCACTGTTAATATCATTAAGCCTGTATTGTTTCTTTAAGACAGTCATTAAAGTACGGGTCTTAATAATATTCTTGTTGTCATACTTTTTGTCTGACATCACCTCAGGATGCTGTGATTTACATGTTGCATGGAATAGTGTTGGTTAGCTGAACTGTATTCAAATGGTTGCAACTCCACCACTAGATACCACTAAATCACACTCTTCCTAACTGTTGTCAGGAAAATCAAGAGTTGTTTCTTAGAACACAGTTTTAAAACAACATATTTACAGTACATATTTAAGTCCAAGTGAAGTCATAATTGGTGTTAAAATCAAAGTGGATCAATGGTTTTTGAGTCAGTTCTGCAAATGACTCACTTACTTGAGTCCTCACCTCTGTCTATCACTACACTGTTGAAAACGGCCTGTTTACTGACAGGATCCATTCTTTCACTGCATACAGCACTTCAGACACTTTCAATCTAGTGAACACTTTAAAATCAACAAATCAATCAGTGGAAATGTCCCCTCTTTTTTATTTAACATATCCCAAATATGACTTCAAATATTTCGTACAACGTAGACCTGTCAGTTAACAACAGTACACAAATATATTAAGTTATTCAACACAACAATTTCTATTCAGTCATTGGTGAGGAAATGTTTAATGTTCTCAAGGAAAAGACAAAAATAACAATGAAAATCAGAAGTGAAGGTGAAACCTATTAGTTTGGCCACATGGTGGCAACATATGGTTGGGTTCAGTTGTCATCATCATCATCGAAGACATCAGCTACAGTCCTGTGGATGGAGAAACATGCAGAGGTTACATACTGTAGTCCATAAATGTTTGAGCAAGGTTTTAGCTCAGTGTGGATATGACTTACTTGTAGATTGATCCAGTCACTTCATCAAGAAAACCCCCTGAGGAAAAAAGACAAAGGAAACATGACAGCGAACAGCAAGTCCATAATTTCTCATCAGAACTACAATTGTTGCCTTGCAGTCTCATATGACTTTCTACTGTCTAAATGTAAGAACAGATCAAATAATTCTAACTGCCTCTTCCATTTTTTTAAATTTAATTTAATTAAAATTAAAAAAACATTCAGTTGTGATTAATTTACACATAGCCAGATTTAATCTACTCTACTAGTTCCCAATCTTTCTCCTTAAGGTACCCCTTTTCTATCATTGAGTAAACTGACATATTTTATGGATATTTATATTCATTGCATAACAATAAGCAGTACACAACAACTGATAAACTGTACAATGAACCCAAACAGTGAACACAATAACTGCAAAATGTTTGTGTAAAATGAGCAATTTGGATGAATTTGAACAAATAAGAGTTTTCCTGATATTTTAACTTCATACAATTCTCTGTCTGTATTGAGTTTTTATTGTATTTTTAACAATCATACATACTTAATAGGCCTCTTTTTTGATACATTGGGAGTTTTCCTCTCCCTGACCCCTTAAAGCGACCGCAGTGGTAGATTCTGCTCTATTTGAAAAAGTGCCTGAATAAACTCCTGTATGAATTGCCCCGCTCAACACAAATAAAAAATTAATTGATATGATTAATGATTGCAAACCGGCAACTCGTCGCTTCACACCCCCCTTCAAACAAAGGAGACTACAGTGGCTGTGAAACAAAAAAAGGGGAATGCCCCTAACTACAATCAGAGTTTGGTTTGTCCCTTCTGGGCTACTGTAGAAACATGGCAGACTCAGTAGAAGAGGACCTGCTCCTCCTGTAGAGGCCCAATCGAAGGTAACAAAAACACAACAATTCTCATCATCAGGTAAAATGTTAAACACTGGACCTTTAAAATCAAGACTGCCTTGTGATCCCCCTTAATGTTTTGGAAACTCCTATAGAGGTCGGCACCCCCAGGTTGGGAACCAGTGGTCTACTCTGCTGCATGGGAAAGAAAATTCTCAACTTAAATATTTTGGGGGCTTTTATTGCCTTTATTATATGATAGTGACAGCTGAAGACAGACAGGAAAGGGGGGCAGAGAGAGAGGGGATGACACGCAGCAAAGGGCCGCAGGTCAGATTCGAACATTGGGCCGCTGCAGCAAGGACTCAGCCTTGGTACGTGTGACGCCAGCTCTACCAACTGAGCTAACCGGGTACCCAAAATTCTTCACTTTCTGAACAAGCATTCGTATTATTCTCTGTGGGAGGTCCTGTTGGGTCTTGTTAAGTTCTTCAGCCGTCAGTGTGAGGAGATCCTGTTTTCTTTAGAACTATGGATCAAGTCTCAAGTTCGAAAGTGTTATATAATAGGAGTGACCAGTTAAAATGAGCAACAAGAAAACTTTTCTTATCTATAAGATACTATAAAAAAAAAAAAAAAATTTCTTGCTGTGGCAGCTCTGCAGTTACTCACCAGGCTGGCAAAGGGTTTGGCACACAGGACACACATGGCAGAAACTGCACATCTGTGAAAGAGGCAGAAAAATAGAGTCAGAAATATAAACCGTTCCAGAGTGTCACAGGATGTCGAATCCATTTGTCTGACCCTTGAACTGCCTGTTCCAAGCTGCTTCCTTTACAAAGTGAGACTAAACTGCTGCACTTCAGTAACAAAAACATCTGCATGTGTGTGCTCATATGTTAGATGTATAAAAGCCGATTTGTTTGTTTTTCTGTCAAAAATAAATCAAATGTTTAGAATGACATACATAAAAATACTCATGGTAAGTCAAAACTATGTCAACACTTGACTCACTAAGTCAAATAAATAAATAAATAATAAGAGTTCTAAATCTCAGTAAACAGTTATCTGAAGAGTTTATGGTCTCAATGTCTAGGTTTCAGTCTAGTTTCAGTCTTCCTCCATACAGCATTTGTAAATTTAGCATTAAGTAAATTGTGTTCCCATTTAGTGTAAAACAGACCATAAAGCAGGCTTTAGCTACCTTGTGACTGAGAAGTCAGTCTCAGTGACTACTTCCAGCTCAACACACCAAACTCAGATCAAACTGTCAACTAGGCAGTGCTGATCAAATAGGAAGCAAGATTCTGTTACTGTGTTGACTATTTCTCTCCTCAAATCTTTTCAGAAGATTTTTTTAGTGTACTGTTTCTATCTACAATATGAGAACATGTTTTTTCAATTATCAGTATCGTTATGTTTTTTATCCAATTGCAGATTAAATTAAACCTGCAAGCAGCGTTGGGCGGGACCTCGCACTCCACGCAACTCGGGGGTGCTGCAGCCGCATCACGTGCAGGCATAACACGTGCGGACCAAAACTAAAATTAAATCAGATCAAAGTCGCTATGCAGCGCTTACTTCCTGTTGCCAGTAGGTGGCGCTATCACTATATCTGAATATTGTCATGTAGACGTGTTCATGCAGCGCGTGGAACTGTGTATCAAACACGACTGTGAACAGTTTCCATTTGAGCATTGGACCCATGTACACTGAAGTTGTGAGGACAGTGTTCGGCGGGTGGGGACTGTACACCTGAAGAGTAGAACTATCTGTTTTCACCGCACCGGCCCGAATTCGAACACGTCGTCAGTGGCACGCCGGTTAAATGTACAGCCCACAAAAGTAGCAAACAACTCAC
>NW_023339696.1:147998-167517 GCF_004916995.1 Morone saxatilis
TTGCAATTTTCAATGAAGTTTCTGACAACTGATGATTGTAAAAGAGGCTTGCAAAAGTGATGTGACAATCTTAATTTTCCCAGTCTATACACACTTAATTGTTAGTTTTGATTCTCTCTCATTTGTCCTTGGTTTCAGCGAACAAGGTGCCTTGAGGTAATAAGAAAGGTTGTATTAAGTGGCCTGCTGTAATTTAGGAATTAGGACAACTTAGGCGTTTTCAGTTTAGTTAGTTGGAGTTTTTCCTGGGCAACGAGGTTTGCATTTGGATGTTAACATGTTTTGTATTGAATTCTTAAGTATTACAGATCTTATGAATCTCAATGAAGATCAGACTCTGGTGAGGATTAATGTTGTGCTTGGCCATTTCCCATGGAGGGTACAGGATTTCAGGGATCTCGGGTTCTTTCGCTCTGTGCTGTTTGATTAATGTCAGTAACAAATGCCAGTTTAGACACTTCAACACTTGGAAAAAAGGGGGGTAATGAAGTTTAATTTGAAATGGATTAAATTTATCCTTACGATGTTAAGTTTCGAACTTAGGAATAACTACCCCACACAAATGATTTTTCATTTCTCTTTCCACATTTTCATCTGTTTGTCTTTGTTTCGGTCCCATTTTCCAGGAGGTCCAGAACTGTGACATGCTTGAGAGTCATTATTTAGGCCCCTGATTTTAGTAAACTTCACCTAGGTGGTCCCCGGTTGACGGTCTTTTAAGTTTTAACCCCTTTCTCACCCTTTTTGATACTTTTGTGGTATTGACTATTTTATCAGGTAGCTCTTCTTACCTGCATAATTAATAAATGAAAATTGCAGGCAACGTGCAAGGTGATTTTTTTACATGTGCTTTCAAACTGTTTACCTTAATTTGCACACAGGGAATAAACAGGATAAGATGCAACAGGTGCCAATTCAACACTATGATTTATGTAACACTGACGGGTAAATCAAATAATTTTGGTAGCAGAGGGACGTTGGTTTGTGGTGGGTAGGGTTGCCAAAACTGAGAGTGTGAGAGGTCAGCTCCGGTAGTGTGGGGATGGGAGCTGGACGTGTGGGCGGTGGTGACTTGAGGGAGGCTGTATTAGCTTGAGGGCAGCTCAAGAGCACTTCTCAGCACAGACTTTGGATAGGCTCCGGCTTAAAGGCCTTTTGGAGGCTTGGTTTGAATTCAGCATCAGACACACAGCGCACAGCTGTTAACGGCAACCCCTCGGCTGACTAGCGACTGGGTTTAACTCCAAACTTGCTTGCGCCTTCATTTTAGTTTTAGTTGCCATCACCCTTGTCAGTCGTTTTTGTAAAAGCGCTGCTTTTCAATTATTTTTTGCACACCTTTTTTTTTACTTGATTTATTGGATATTTGTTACTTTTCCTTCTTGTTTGCTTTATGCTTAAATTTACCAAAAGGTTCAATAATTCCTTGTTTAGTGGAAATATGCTATATCCGATTAGAATTTGTGTAATTGCCAAGATTTCTGGTTGTTTTTTGGTTGACCCGTTGATTAGCCAGCAGAGCCTTTTGGTGACGGTAAATGTCCTGAAACGTCATTACAATATATTGGAGTAGAAGTTAAATTTACAGATTTTTCATATAAAAGCCAGGGGGGGGGGTTACACAATATTAGGTCCTGGGTCATTGTTACTGAGACTTAGTGGTTCAGGATTCGTCTTTAGCGTATTTTGTCATTTTGTTCACTGAGTGTCTCTGTTTGCATGACGAACATACTGCTCGCTTCAGAATTTAAAGCCTCGGTCCGGTACAATGCATACTACGAGTTCATGACGTGGCATTCTCATATCATTTTCCCCATATAAACAAAGACCCGTTTTTATACTTGATTTTTTTCGGATTTAATCAGATTTGAATTCTGACTGGACTTGTCACTGCCGTATAGAAAGTACATAATATTGTATAATTCTGTTTCTTTTTCAGATTGCTGTGTCTATGAAAGGGATTATAAAAATATATTTCTACTGATTTACGTTCATCTCTTCCTCCTGGATCGTTAAATCTGGAATTTCGTAAGATATCTGTAATCCAATGAGGTTTTCAGGGGTTTGTTGTTCTCTTTCCATAAGCGCTGCCGCTTTTTCGATAAATCCACGGAATATCATCGTCATTCTTCATTTTCTGAGTGGCATTTTCTAAGAAATTTGCAAGGAACCACTCATTCTTTCATCCTAAAAAATAAATGAGTCTTCTGTTTATTTAGTTTAATTAAATTGTTTTAAATTGTCATGTACACAGCTATTTTATTTTTGCAGTTACTCATAACTTTTACTGGTATAGAAACATATCGTAAAACTATTTCACCTTTTGTGATGAACTCTATGTCGGGCTCGTCATTTGGGCTGTTTCCATGTTGCTCAACTTTACTCATGCTGCCGTACATGGCGATTGACCTTTCCCAGATGGAAGGATTTCTTTCAAATTGGCTTTATCGAGCTTTTTCCAGCCCGTTTTAAACACCGACTTTCCCTCTTGTCGGTGTGTGCACTACATTTTTCGCCTGTTGTACAAGATTCTATTACGTTTATTGTATATTGTTGGAATCCTACATCTTAGTATAGTATTGGTATGTAAAAATGCCATGTGTCAGCCTTTTGAAAGAATGCGCGTCCCGAACTGCCTACTCGCAGAGCTTAGTCTGTAAAGCAACTTGTAATCAGACATTTTTTTAAAATGGCTTCAGAGACTAGTCTATGTAGTGCAAGCATAGAGGGTGAAATCCACAGAATCGACTCACCGGACTTTGTTGGTTGTACTCAGTGTCAGAGGCTTTATACTGTCGGCTCATTGTTTTAGTTCTGATACAGCTTATAAAAATCATGCAGTACTTGCCCGCACAATGGCAGACGTCAAAAGGTAGCACTACTGGTGAACAACGGGCCATTAGGCGAAGAGCAATTTTCCTTCAGGAATTAGATTGGGGCAAAGCGATGTAATCATTGCATTTCAATTCCCAGTGTTCTTGTTCCTTGGAGTGGTTCCCGTGACCCCCAAGTGGGTTTGAAGTGCCAAAGAATACACTTTATTGTTAGGGTTTTTAGATACCAGGTGTTCTCAAGAAATAAATGCAATTAGCTCTTTCACAATTATTCTGCTTATTTAACCTGATGTGCATGGAATCCAACAATCGAACATGTTACATCAGTACTGACCGGTTAATGAATCAAATACTATAGTATAATCCAAAAGATTTCTGAATGAAAGTTCGTTAATTTGGGAATGAATAATCATTACCATCGGACTTTATTTCAAAGAACGATCACATAACTTTGCCAGTGGCTTTGTTGGCAGGAAGTTGACAGGATAATAATTGAATGGTATGGAAATTACTAAGTAATACTTTTCAGGATTACTTATGGTTTTTTGGTTGTCCTTCTTTGGTATTCTCTCACAGGGACAGTTTCATGATTTCTTTCCATAGCAGATAATGATCTTTCTGTCAGGTTAGAAGTAAAGTTCTTTCGCAGAACATAGTAACCATGTATCCGAGTAGCGTTAATGCATAAATGAGAGTTTGTTTTTTAGGGGCACTTCTTCTGCAGTCAGTGGTTAGGTGCTTAAATGTGTTTAATCAGGAGTTATTAAGTTATCTATTAGTATAGGAGCCTAATTGCCGGTACTATTTGGATATGCGTTAACATAAACTTATTGCATTCGTAACATGTATGCTGTTGCTATCTAGGTGTTACTTTTAATGAGTCTTGGCAATCCCGTCCCGTATTTTTTCTGGGGCCAAGATATAGCAACTTACAGTAAAAAAGTAATCTAAATGTTTAACTAGGATGGTCACCAATCAAGGTTTCTTCCGCTGATCGGATCCCAGTATTGTATATTGATCCAATTCGTCTGGTCTTTCTTTAGATAACGGGGCATTACATTGCACAGTACATTAAATTTACCCAATTTTTTTTTAAGTTATAAGTCTGGTTCCAATGCTTTGACAATTGAATAGCTCTGATTGTGCTATTTAATGACTGTTTCTTTTGTTTTTGTTTTTTAGGGTAATAAAGATACAGGAATGACCTCAAAGCGCCCTCTGAATCTTTTCGGTCTTGTTGGCTGTCTGGAGAAGAATTTTTCTCTCCGTTGTCTAAGTTACGCTGAATGAAGTATCTGGTGTTCTGGTGAGCAAGGTTTACTTCCAATGTCGGCTACATCTTTTGTGCAAAGGATTAATTAATTAATTATTTTTTGTTTGGCTGTCTTGTAGAGCTCAGCAGGAGGTGGAGAGGCAGACACTGGGAGAGTGGTGCACCTATGCGGATTGGAAAGCTAGAAACCAGCTGAACTGCCTGTGACAGCTGACATTAAAGCATAACTGATTCAGAATCTGGTCAGGCTAAAGGGTTCATCATAGCCGGAACTATAGTCAGTTAAACACTTGCCTTTATCGGTGCCAATGTTGTTGATCTTTTGAGGGACGAATTGGGGCAGTCCAAGTAAATTACCTGTATTTGATTCCGCGGTGTCAGTTTCCGGTCGGTCGTTTACTAGTTGGTGATTCGTTGGCTCAACTTTCGCTTAGGCTTAGGGTTGGATGGTTTTTTTTTTTTATGTAAATATGAAAGCACAAAGAAAAGGTTTATTGCATGTTCCTCTCCTGTTACCATGACATGGGGTCTCAAAAGTTGTTTAGGTCAGAATTCAAGTACTCACTACTTGAATAATACTCAGAATGAACTATCTAATGGTATTATACACGATACGTGTGGTGCACCTTTATCACTTGTGGCAGCTCTCGGGATGGGCCTAACCTGAGGGTGAACATGAATATCTACGGATTATTGGAAACCTATCACACACTATTAGAAATTCTGTGTTCGTATTTCTCGTACACGTGTAAATGCGAGTCTAGAAAGGGGATAAGTAGGGCTGCCCGACTACAGATTGTGCCCTAGTCAACTAGAACGTTGTCTAGTGCAAGAAACAGAGACGACTGTAGGCGGTGCATGTTCCTATGATGTTCATTAACAATTGGCTGCTCTCCTGCATCTCATTTCCTCTCGTGTCCAGGCCTGAGCCTCAGCCGGATGTTTCATCCCCCAGGAGGTATCGTGTCCTGCTCCCTCCCTGGTCCATAGGACCACCCTTAACGGTAGCTTACAGCTTGGTCCGTTTATGCTCCTGTTTACAGGCTCACGATGACAGTAACTGGAAAGTGGCCAGGTCTGTAGAACATTTTTCGTGGAATTGAAAATCATATCTGTAGGATTGTAATAAATGCTTTAGATGATAACATAACTGCTGGAAATTATCTCAACTTACTGAGCAGAAGGAATCAACGTGTCTGGACCGTTGGTTGGGTTTTGTGTTTCTGTTGATAAAATAAATTTAGTTGTAAATCCTGATAACGGCAGTATAGAATATTACTTAAATTCTAATAAATGCTATTGTGTTCACATGCTATATAATTGCTTTTTTTGCGGTGGTTATGCAAACTTTTTAACACCTGGTAGCAGTGCGTATTCTCATAAGTTGAGATTTTCAACGTAAATTACAATAATGTTTGGTGGTAACATTTCTTTGACATGGAAGAATTTCATTAAAACTTGAGTTGCTTCGGTTGAACTATTGCCTCTTGGTCCTTTTTGGAATCAGGGTTAGCGATGTCTTGATTATTGAGTAAATAAAGACTCTCCTCGTTAATCCTTCATCTGTAATTTAAAAATATTCAGCTGACTCTTGGTAATACCAACAATGAGTAATCAGGATCTTATTCAGTAGAGGTGGCAAATAGGTGTGGGTTTACCCTGTTCTGACATTTTTAAGGAGATTACGCTCAAGGCTGACAGGTTGTTGTATGAAGCTGCGCATGTGTTGTTCCTTGTGCGTAATTGTTAACAATGTATTTATTTTCAGTCTTTTTATGTGCTTCTTATACGGCAATACACGTCTGAATCTAATTCAACCAACAGGATCGCAGTTCTTACGGTAATGGTTGTCTTTACATTGTGTGAGAAACGTAAACGGGTCTGTTCCAGGAAATTTACTGAAACTGTGAATCAAACAGGACAACAATTGCGCCCAATCATCACCCAATCTTTTAGACCACTCTGTTCTTAACGCTATTGTCAATGTGATTATTGTTCAGTTTATTTCTTTTTTTTTTTCCTGCCAGCACGCAAGTTGGCAGCTTTGTATTATAGTCTGTAGTAGCATCGGTTCCATATTGACAGTTCTCTTAGTGACATATTTTGTGCAACAAAGAAGCTACCGGTGGAATACTTTACCTTTTCAAATCTTTTCATCCACTCACTGATCCCATTCAGTTGGAATTGTGTTCACGCCCTAAACAAAATCTCATGACCGACTGCAACCGGCTATTAAAACATTCACTTCATTTGACAGTTACAACCAACCCAACCCCACCCCCCCTTTGTACTTTAAAGAGTGTGTTTGTGAAATCAAAGGTGTGCATAATGGCTTCAGTTAATGTTCCTATTGTTGTAAAAGATCTGGTTCCTCCTCCTCTATGTAGTTCTGCAATACACTGGGCAGATCGTGGGGCTGGGATGCTGCTTTAACTGCTGGGACGCGAGCTCCAATTAAGAAAAAAAGATAATTCTCCTCTCTAAACACACTCCCCCAAAGCATGATATAGCGCCCACTCCTCTTATCGATTTCTTTCCGCCTCACCCACGCTCAATACCAAGAGAAAAAGTGAACTTGCTGGAAAGTTAACATGAGTTTTTCCGTACACCATGATTAATGTGTTCATTCTGTGTTTGACGTTTAACAGCTTTTTGTTCCCTTGCTGCTATTCTAGAAATGTTTTCTTGATGTTATTGCCTTAGGATGTTCATTGAGCCAGACCGCACAATTCTAGACTTTTCACCCTACTAAGATGGATTATCCTTATAAGCAATTTAAGGTTCATAACAGGAAAAGTCTAAATGGCCTTGCAAAATGAACTCAGTGTCTCAGTCCAATTGGATAATCAGTGGAAATACAGATGCTTGATGTGGTTTGAAGTGTACTTATTTTGTCTTGTTCATCGTTATCTGCAAAACATGATCTCTGCTTGGTGCTTGATTCACTTGATCTCTTTTTTCTGTTCAGCCTATATTGTCCTGCACTTCTCGGCTCTGTTCTCTGCCCACAAGACATGTTCAGCACAGATAATTTAAAAAGTCGCTCAGGGTGTGTGTTTTCACTTACAACATACCACAACGCTTGGAACATGGCACACCTAGCAGCTGTTTAAAAGGGCAATGGTGGAATTACAGTATTGAGATCGCTTTGCGTTACGTATAAGCATCGAATCCCCACAATGTACAAAATACTCTAACAATTTAAAGCTGCATTCAAAATCCCACTTAGACAAAATTAGAAAACAATTATCTGCAAAATGTTATTAACGTATCAAAATGGAATAAAAAGTAAAATATTCCTCTCTGAAATATGATGGAATTGAAACATAAAGGGGAAATAGTAACCTCAATGTACCTTAAGCACTGTAGTTGAGTAAATGTACTTAGTTACTTTCCACCACTGTTAAAAGGCTGGGACGGCAGGGGAGGTGTTCTTGTCATTGCTGCTGCACTGACACTTACTGGTTGTTTTGGGTGTTTGCACTGTGGGGTTGACAACACAACCCTCCCACTCTTTACAAAAAATAAAAACATTATGCATGTGCAAAGGTTTAGGTATAACTGCATCTGATACTTATGTTAAGCTTGTGTTTTAATATTCATAATTACTATAACCATTTGTACTGTATCAATCAGCATTACTAATAAAATAAAAGCAAATAATCAGTTGTTTCTTGTGCATATATGTTGGCACACATAATACACACACACACACACACACACACACACACACACACACACACACTGACGGCAAAGCCCATCACAAACAGAGACTAATATTCATACACCAATGCACAGCATCAGGAGCAATCTGGAGTTCAGTGTCTTGCTCAAGGACACTTAGACATGCAGTGAGAGGAGCTGGGGATCAAACCTCCAATCTTCCGATTAGTGGACGACCCGCTCTTTCTCTGAGCCACAGCCTAATTAACGACCCTAGTATATACACTGTATGCTGAGTTATTGAAAACCTGATTTTGTGTGCCCCACCACACTACTTTTCTCTTGCCCAGGGGCCTGGATCCTAACAGGGGGCCTGAGGGAGGGTGTGTCCCGCTGTGTGGGCGAGGCGGTGAGGGACCATGGGGCCGCGGCTCCAGCTCTCTCCCAGAAGAAAGTGATTGCTGTGGGACTGGCACCATGGGGCCTGGTGCACAACAGGCAGCAGCTTGTCCAGGCCCAGGTACTCATTATACAGTAGGCTTGTTATAGTCAACTATACAGCCTTGACCCTTTGCTTGTCAGAAGGCTCCCTCTGGTTGGCATCCTGATACTAGATAACACAAATAGATAATTGCAAAACAAGTTGTTTTTCCTCAATTTGTCAAATAGGTCAATACATTTTACACTACAATTTTCCTTCATTCATGCATATACAACTGCTTGCTTACTTACTATCAATAACCAGTAATTAGGAGGTTGTTGAGGGAAAACCCTTGGCCTAGTAGTTGTAGAATATGCTCATGAAAAATAAGGCATTTGTATGGACTTTATAATGACTAATAAAGAGCCAATATGCTGCTAATATAAACAACTAGTTAATAGTGAGTATGTGTACATTAAAGCTGCGATTTATCAAAATATTTTTATAAAAAACATTTGTCATATTTGCTGAAACGATCACTATATCCTGACAGTAATGCATGAGACAGATAATCTGTGAAAAAATCAGGTTCTTCTTCTTCCTCCTAGTGCTTCTAATGGCATTTGTAAGAATGCACCGGGCCTGAACAAAAACAACCAATCAGAGCTGAGAAGACAGTTGATTGTTAAGTCTCATTCGCAGGTCGTCGAATACCAATGCTGGAAATGAGACTCAACAATCAACTATCTTCAAGCCAACAACCAGAAGGATGTTTCAGAGATTATCTGTCTTATGTACTACTGTCCATATATAAAGTTTCAACAAATATGACAGAAAGTTGTTTTTATAAAAGTTACCTAATACAGCTTTAACATAAAGAGTAACCGAAACTTTAAAATACTTGAAAGCGTTAGTAGACATTTTCACTTGTTCAAGAAAATAAAGCTTCAGTGACTCCACCAGCCAACCAACTTGAACATTTTTGCAGTGGCAATATGTCAGTGAGAGCACAGAGAGAACATAGTGAACAGAAGAGGAGAGTATGGAGCATCATGTCTGTGCGCCATCACTGCAACACCCTGTCTTCTTCCAAGAGAGTACTTCAAAAAACCCAGTAAAAATACAAAAGGTTCCGAGTATTGTACATTAGTAGTAGTAGTGTTAATGAGATGTAGAACTGTGGTTCCCAACCTTTTTCCTTTTCATCATTGAATAAACTGACTCAGTAACATATTTTATGGATATTTTGTTATATATATACAGTAACAGTAACAGTACAGAAGAACTGATATGTTCAACTGTGCAATAAACCAAAATAGTGAACACTGTAACTGCAGGAAGTTTGTGTAAAATGAGAGATTTGGATGAATTTTGAGCAGATTATTTCCCATATTGCAGTTTTCCTGAATTCTTTGGAATTTTATACAATTCTCTGTCTTCTCTGTCCATCTGTATTGTGTTTTTCTAACAATCATACATACTTAATAGATTTCTTTTTTGATAAATTCAATGTATTCTTCTCCCTGACCCCTTAAAATCAAGAAGAGTTTGTGACGCCCCTTGAAGCCTTAGTGACCCCTATGGGAGGTCTAAACCCCCAGGTTGGGAACCACTGGTGTAGACTATGAGTTGTTGTAAATGAAAACAAAGCATGGTGATGATTGCTGGTGTTACACTGTGCTTGCTTTGTGTAAATGGATAATACTGTTGACCAGATGCTCTTAGATGAGCTCAGATCAGCAGAGGAGTAGCAGAGTAGATTCCACCCCTCCCTCACTCACATTCTCTCTGGTGTTGTCTGTTTCAAGGGAAGTTTCCCTGCTCGTTACTATGTCCAGAACACATCACGCGACTCCTGCTGCCTGGACAACAACTGCCAGGCTTTCCTCTTGGTGGATGATGGAAGTGTTGGCCGCCGGGGGGGAGAGACAAGCTTTCGTCTTAATCTAGAGGACTACATTTCCCACCAGCGTACTGGCATTTGGGGTGAGACAAAGACATACAGGCCAATTGACCCTTCCTAAGTCCCGTCCCACCACCTCACCTACCTCTATGTGCTAGGCTCCTCTATGTTGACAAAACCAAATTTTTAAGATGGTTAAAATATTAAAGAGACATACTGTGAAACTTAAATTAAAAGCAAGGCCCCAATTACAGGCAGGGCTGCTTTACTAGCCTGATGTGGCTGCATGTTCTGATAAATAAGGCCCACCAGGTCACCTGCTTGAGGGAGTTCTAAGCAGCTTAGATCACTACAGAAATAGAAACTTTTTATCAATATGGACATGCTGTACAGCGTTATATCAGTTAGATTCTCCACAATTCAGTCCTTAATTTCATTTTATAGAAATCATTGAGCATCCAAGTATCGAATAAATGATTGGTAATTGATATGTTATTCGACAGCATAATGTTTATATTAATACTGTTTAAATAAACAATTTGACAGTATTCCCTATCTTCTTCTGTGCAAAAGGAATTAAAGACCTGTCCCATATAGAGGCCTGTGCTAAATAAAGACAGGTTGAGTTCAGTGACTGAAGCAAATAAAAGCCTGGGCTATTAACTTATTTTGCTCTCTACATGAATCATTAGCTAGCCAGTTAGGTGGCTAGTTAGCTAGCATTTTGCTACATAGTAAAACACTAGCCAACTAGCTAGCTAAACTGCATTAATAGTTAGGTTGTCTTTTCAATACTATTTATTAGACAGTAGAATGCTCCATATATTACTCGGTTACAGCAATGCATTTAAAAGTTATGGTTTGGCTTTCAGATAATTTATATTCCACTGACATGTTCCACTGAGTGCACTTTATACTTAAAGATATATCTAAATCTATGTCATACATTGCAGCTCTCAATCAAAATCCAAGCTTCAAATTACTTCTCAAATAAATTGTTAGATATACTGGATGTGAGCAGCTGTGTGATGATAGAGCAGGGTGCTCCTGTTTCCAGCATTCCCTGGATAGATAAAGGCCAAAATAAAGGGATCCGGAATGCTGGGAGGTTTTATGGAAGCTGAAAGGTTTCAAATACCTACTATCACTTCAACTCATGATTACAATTATAGTGCACTTTTGGAGAGGTTGTGGGATATCAAGAGAAGGCACTTACTTTTTTTTCAATGTACAATGTTTCTGTAGTGAAACTGTCTTTTTTCTTCTGACTCCTTATTCTGGGCCAACAACAGGTAGTGGCAGTATTGAAATCCCAGTTCTATGCATGCTCATCTCAGGAGATGCCAGTATGCTGGAGGTAAGAAAACTGTCAAATACATTCTCACTCTACACACTCACACTATAATAGAGTTTTGGATTTTACTAGAATATGCCACAGGTAGTACAGATAAATAATTTGTTCTTCGGTCTAGGGAGTTTGATTACCAGCTAGGTAACAGGCCACAAGATAGGCTCAAAGGATGCAGGCCATACCTGTCCCACAGCAGCTGCTACACTGGACTGGGTTTTGTTGTACAAACTTGTGTTGTATAATGATAAATACATTTCCTTAATCCTTGGTCACCTGAAAATAAGAAACATGTTCAAAAGCCATGTTTATACTGCAGCCTAGAACGGACAAACCAAACACTGGGTCTTTATGTTTAGTAGTAGTTACAATTAATTATAAAATGTATACTTTCTTCTTGACCATGGATTTTTCCTCCCAGCATCACAAATGTTTTTCCAATACCTGTACAGTATGTTTGTGATTATAAAGGCAGGTGTGTTAGTTTGTTTCAACCTTGCTGCTCCCTGTACACTGCACTGATTAATAAAGCAGTGGCATATGATTTTTGTACTTTTAAGATCAATTACCCTAGGGGTCTCAAATTGACTTCGGGCCGCTATTGATATTGTCATCACATAGAGGGTCACTTCAACATTCAAGTACTACCAGAAAGCACAATATTCTGAAAATATTTCCATTACTAACATCATACTTGCAAACAGTTTGAGACCCCTGACTTACCCAGCTAAGTATCTGACTGTGTGACAGTTGTGTGTTTTGTTAGCCATGTGGATACGTTTCAGTTTACAGCTCTTATAAAAGAGAGATGTCCATCTCACTGAGACTTCTTGTGTACCTTCCCTGGCTCAGAGATTAGATGCCTCCCTGAGGAAAGCTACACCCTGGCTGGTTCTCGCTGGTTCTGGTCCAGCTGCAGACCTTATCAGTGAGCTGCTGGGCAATCTCTCCTCTGCTTCCCTCAGTCCCACCTCTCCTCCAGCAGAGGGCGAGGCTGCTGAGGGTCTTAGCCCAGAGCTCCGTGACAGGGTCCGTGAAAAGGTCCAGAAATACTTCCCAGCTGAGGCAGAGCTGGAGAGACTGGTGGATAGAGTGAGTCAGACAGAACATGTGTTGTGTGTTTCTTTGCATGTACAGTAGCAAAGTAAATGGCATTGCAGTCTATACACAACTATAGGCAGGTACAGGAAACAATAACCTACAAAATATTTATTTAGGATTTTTCTCCCCATTTCCTCCCAAGGGTTATAAGCTCAGTTTCCTTCATGTTGCAGTTCTTTTCACAGCTAACTATACCAAGGGCACAGATGTCATTGTAGCTTAGGGGGACCACATCAGTGTGTAAACTACTTACAGTATAACCCTTACGTACAGTTAAAATGACTTAATAAGCAGCTCAAAATAACAAACCACATGTATATTGATAATAATGAATAATTAAGTCTAATAATTAATCCTTTTACAGACACAGATCCCAGTATTATAAGGTTTTATTGGAGCAAATCATCTATGACTGAATGAATACTTGGGGAAACTTTGCAGATTTGGTTGCTTTCACATTACTGATGGACTCTTTCTATGAGTATGTATAAAATATAAACAGTGTGTGTAAAAGTTGAAACATAACCATACAGTAGTAAAGAGTGAGTTCTACAGCATATTATCTTAATTTACATGTATCACAGAGGTTTTGTGAGGCGAGTTAGAATCTGACATTCAGGTATACAGGTTCCTGGGCTGAGTGAGCAGTTTGGTTCAAACCACTGAACAGGGTATGTGGAGGGTACTTAAGTGTTTTGTTTATGTGTGAATTATTTCAAAATTGGAGTCAGCTTGGATTATTTATATATTTTCAATTACATAATTTATTCCTTACCTCTGTGTGTCCAGGCTCTGAGTATTTATCAGAACAGAGAGCTCATCACCATTTTCCATGGGGAACAGGAGGGTTCTGATGATTTTGATACAGTTCTTCTCAAAGCTCTCGTAAGGGGTAAGTAGGTAAATACGTTTATTTATATAGCACCTTTAAAGAGCAGAATGTCACAAAGTGCTTCACAAAAGAAAAATCAGGCAGCCAGACAAAGCAATACAGACTTAAGTAACAAAAAGACATATATAAAATATTTTTTTAAAAATATACAGAAATTATAGAATAAAAGAAAGAACATTTAAAATATCTAAACAAATCTTCCAGGAACCATGACTTACTGGTTGATTCCTGGAGCAAGGAACAACTGACAAACTTTGATTAGAGGACCTTAGAGACATATTGGTGACAAGGGGTTGCAGTAGACTGCTAATGTAGACTGCTCAGCTCAGTAGGAAGAGCAGCTGTGTCGTAATCAGAAGGTTGCTGGATCAATCACTAGCTCCTCCCAGAGAGCACAGTAAATTGAGTTAGTGGCTCAGTAATTTAGTAGATGGCTCAGTAATGGACTAACTGGCTAAGTGGTTGATTGAATGGTTCCATAATTGAGGAGGTGGCTTGCTGGACCAACCCCTGGCTCCACCCAGAGAGCGCAGTAATTTGATTAAATGTCTAAGTAAATGGCTGAATAAATGCTTCAATTATTGAGTGAATAGCTAAGTAATTGGTAGATAGGTAATTCAGTTGCTCAGTAATTTGCCAAGTAATTGAGTACATAGCTAAAAGGAAACTGATCAGTAATTAAGAAAATTATTTAACTATTTACAGATTGCTCAAAATAACAAAAAAATAGGAGGAGGAACAAAAAAAAACACATTTGGACAAAATTGAGGCCAAATGGGCATAGCTTATATGTGTATATCCATCTGGACCCACAGAGTCCAGAGAAACAAAGAATTTAGTTTTTTATTTAAAGTGTGTTTGTGTTTGTGTGTGTGTGTGTGTTCAGCCAGTAAACGTGTGTCCAGTGAAGCCAGTGAGTACACTGAAGAACTGAAACTGGCTGTTGCCTGGAACCGAGTGGACATCGCCAAAACTGAGCTCTTCAATGGAGACATACAGTGGAAGGTCAGAATCAAAGTGAATGACAAATGTGATAAATCATTCTTCTGTCAAACTATCCTCTATATAACTGGGTTCAACAAAGATTTGGGATATCACAGTGTACCAGGAGCAAGCTCAACGTCTAAAGCCTCATTAGTCTTTGGAGGCTACAGTGTTCATTACGCCCCACAATACAAAAATGGACAGAACAACCACCATATTTCAGTCGGATACAACGTTAGTTAAGTCAACAGTACCAAAGCCTGAGCACATTAGGAGGTTGGGTGCATGTATGGAGCTCCAGCAGCAGACACTGTTGAACATATCAGCAGAGTAGTAGTGAGAAGCGTCAGTTTATAATGGCCATGCTGTACACGCTGTGTAAAAATATGATTGGATGTTACTAGTCAGATGGCAGCCAAACAGCTGATGAATGAGCCAGTACCCTGCCTGAACTAATGTGATCTTTCACTGATGTCTTTGCTAGTCATAGAGCCTTACCAGTAATAAGTTAACGATATGGGGCTATGCTACTGATGAGGTGATTGTATTTTCAGTATGAGGACCTCGAAGACTCCATGACAGACGCACTAATCAACGACAAGCCCCAGTTTGTGCGTCTCTTCTGCGAGACTGGTCTAAATATCCTGGACTACCTGACATACCGCCGCTTGGAAAGCTTGTACCAGTCACTGTCCGACAGCTCGCTGGCCTACGTTCTGCTCCAGAGGCGACTGAGCGAGAGGCAGGGCCTGGCTGGATCCCTTTACAATGTGGATGGAGATGTGACAGTACCTCTGAAGAGTCCCCAGAGTCCACTAACTGGACCTGCCTCAACAATGGAGCTCAGCATGTATGAGGTGAGGAAGAGGAGGGGAGGGAAGGATGGGCAATGGGGTAGGAAGAAAGAATCTTTAATATAGGTTACTACCAAGCTATTAATGGTGTACAGTTTGTGTGCTTGTATTGATTTTAATTACTGTGTATTTTTTTTACATGTTAACAATGAATCCTCCATGCACACTAATGTTAGTTACAGAGTTCTAGAAGGTTCTGTACTTGGACCAATTCTAATAACTTTATAAATGCTTACTTTAGGCAACATTATTAGGAATCACTCCATATAACTTTAATTGTTTTGCAGATGATACCCAATTATACAGTATCTATTGATCAAGCCATTGAAATGAATCAATTCGCTAAATTACAAGCATGCCTTAAGGACATAAAAAACTGGATGACCTGGGATGTGGGCTCAGAGGTAGAGCGGGTCGCCCACTAATGGGAAGGTTGTTGGTTCGGCCAATATGCTTCCGATGCTGTGTCATTGGTGTGGGAATGTGTATGAATGAGTTAGTTTCTGTTCGATGGGTGTTTGCCATCACTGAGTGAATGTGTGTCAAAGGGTGAATGTGGCATGTAGTGTAAAAAGCGCTTTAGGGATTGGAAGACTAGAAAGGTGCTATACACGTACAGGTCCATTTACCATTTACCAATTTTCTGATGTTAAACTCAGACACAACTGAAGTGCTTGTACTTGGCAACAAACACCAACAACTTGCTTTGTGCTGCCTTATTTGAACAAACCTTCCACCTGTTTGCTCCTCTCCTCCTGCACAATGCATCAAATTACATATGTTTTGGTAGAATTTTGATGTTTTGTTTGATGGTGGTATTCAGTTGAGTTTAGATCTGGTGACTGTGAAGGCCATAGTATATTTAGTCATATTTATCACCCATCTGTATCTGCAGGTCTGAAATATGCAGTTGCATTATCTTCTGGACTAATGATCTTTTTAGAAATAAAGTCGCTAGCAACAAAGTCAGGCTGAGAACTATTTGCACCTGTCTTACTTTCACTTCATTTTCCTCAGTCCTCTGATTATGATAAACAGGGATATACATATACATGGGATTTAACTATTTTGAGATACAGAAACTGTAATTGCTTTTGGTTGGTCTGCTTCATATTTAGTATCCTTGCTCCGTATGCAGTAGTTGTGAAGTGTGTGGTGTTGCTATAGGTATCCCGCCTGCTGTGGGACCTGTTGGGTGATGTCTGTCAGCCTTTCTACTATGGACCTCTGGGCCTGGACCACAGGATCAGCACCAGGAGGGCTCTTAAGGTCAGTGAGCATATTCGATATGAAACATCAAAGTCTTTTTACACATCCTTGGGGAGTACTGCTGCATATGTGAGAACAGTTGTATGAAGCATTTTGAGGCTTTTGTAGTTTAAAAATAAAAACAATCTGGGGGTGCGGAGTAGGAAAGAAATGAGAAGTGAGCATGCCTACAACCTTCTCCTCATATCTGCGTGGGGCTAGAGGCTCCTGGCTACATTAAACACTACTAGCATAGCATACATTACACACCCAATGAGTATGATGTAGCACCAGGTTTTGATGGAAAATAATCAGGGCTGTCCTCAACCAAAGATGTTCTTAGTTGATCACTAGTTGTTAGTCGCACATTTATGATATTTATTTAAATATATATATTCTTGGGGCATAGTTCTGGGGATGAGAAAAAATGTTGTAAGTAACATAGTTAACTAGACATGGGACGATATGAAAAAAACAACAATGAAAATATTTTTAAAACTATTAATATAGCACTCAAATCACTAGACAGAGAACACATATGTATTGCATCACAGAAAGGAACCGCATCTCCCTGTTCTGTATTTTGGAATCTATACTATTTCCATACATACAGTTTAATTGTTTTGGGCACAACGGGCAAGCCGATCCTTCGCCCATGGTGACAGGGTTTGGATTTTGGAATGACTAGCAAGATGTGGGCTCCCCCTTGGTCCATTGTTCAAAATAAATTAGGAAATCAATAAATGACTGTATGCTGGAGAGCTAGACAGCTTTTTCAAGTCAAGCTATGTGAGGATACTCTTTTACTGTGTGTTACCTTCAGCAAGTCAATAAGATGCTGCTGGGGGAGTGTATGTACCGGGACCAGCGCTGTCTCTCACCCTGGGCCGCCCTCTTCATCTGGGCTGTCCTGCAGAACCGCAGTGAAATGGCTGTTTACTTCTGGGAGATGGTGAGAGTCACCTGTAGAAATTATTTATTTTTTGTTTTGTAAATTGACTTTGTTCAGGGCGGCAGTAGCTCAATGTGTAGGAACTTGGGTTGGGAACCGGAGGGTTGCTGGTTCAAGTTCCACAGACCACAGTATGGAGTGTGGACTGGTAGCTGGATAGTTGCCAGTTTTCACCTCCTGTGCTCTGTCAAGGTGCTCTTGAGCAAGGCACCTAACCCCTAACTATTACCTGGGTGCCTAGGCTGCCCACTGCTCCTAATTTACATAATAATGTATATAGGATGGGTCAAATGCAGAGGACAAGTTTCATTTCATGTATGTAAAAGTGCTGTAAATGGTGTATATATACTGTGAATATGACAATAAAAAGACTCCATGACACTGTTTGAACTTGACCAGTTTAAGGTGATGTAACAAACAGGCACCCTGTGTTTCTGTGTTTCCTTGTCAGGCAGGGGAATCAGTGCTGAGCGCTTTGGGTGGATGTAAGATTCTGAGGGAACTTTCTAAGCTCGAGAGTGAAACTGAGAACAAGCTGGCCATGAAGGAACTGGCACAGAAGTTTGAGAACTTGGCACATGGTAAGTCACCACTAGCAGCTCTGTTCTCCAGTAGCTTAGCCCAAATCTAGGGAGGTCCGGGAGCCCATGGGGAGGGTGTTTTTCCCATTCACAGTAACTATATTTCAAGCCAATTGAGATACTAAAAGCTGTCCATTTAGGAAAAGCATGATAGTTGCCCAGGTTCTTCAACTGTCTTCATCATTCTGAAATAATAATAACCCCCGCTCCAGCTCCACCCCTGCAATTCTCTACATGTGTGGAGCTACATGCTTATCTAATCAAGCATTTTACATCAGCCATAAGCAAAGTTGAAGAAAATCTCAACCAAATCATACACATGTGGAGCAAACCAAAGGCTTTACCCTCACTGTTCTTTCATTTAATTATAAAAAATATATATCAATTATTCTTTGTCTCCCTCATTTCCTGTCATGTCGTGTCTATATTAAAATGCCCCCAAAAATATGTAAAACCTGTTAAACAAACAATTTATAATTTCTGCCGCTAGGGGGTCTCTTGCATCAAAACAATAACAAAACATGAAGAAGATTGATGACATTGGGATCATGGGTGTTGTTGTCTTCACCACCATTGATATCATTGCAGTCAGCTTTTCCCAGTTAGGATTCCTTCAGTGTTCACCTGAATAAAGCAGTTCCACCTTAAAAATCAGTGTTTCTCTGACGCTGTTCGGGAGACAAAATATGTCACCCAGTTCAAATATGGAGTTAAAAACCACCAAGATCTAAAGAGTGGACGGTAAAAATGTGGCTTCAAACTGGATAAAAAGTGAATGACAGCTTCTTGCAGACAACCACAACGCTGACGCCATGCACAAAGGGGATTATGATGCATGTGACCAGCGATTATTAACTCGTAGTAGGATAAATGACAAATTCTTTGGCTGAAATGTGCTGAAACATTTGGGATGATGAAAGTACATAACTTAATTATACCTTATCTTAAGCAATTATGAAGAACAAAAATAAAAAAATGTGTGTGTGTTCTGTGTTGTTTGTGTTTTCAGATGTATTCGGTGAGTGTTACCAGAGCAGCGAAAATCGCTCCTTCACTCTCCTCATAAGGAAGTCTCCAGTGTGGGGTGGGGCTACATGCCTGCAGATGGCCACTGCAGCTGACGCCCGGCTGTCTTTCACCACGATGGTGTTCAGTAGAGATGGCTTTCTGTTCACCGTAGAATCCTGACTGGTAAAAATGCCACACTCAAGCCAGACCTTAAATAGTGAAAATCCTCCCACCCCTCTGGTGCCTTAAATAAAGTGACTGAGAGACAAGTAATATGTAATATATATAAAAATCATGATATGGGATTTAAAACCTTTGCTTGCTTTACAAACTCAATTCTTGAATAAATTAACTGAACAAATGCCATCGTGTAACTGAATATTGATGCATGCAGACAGTGTAAGAGAGCGTTATCAAAGAGTGTAATGTTATGTTTGAGCTGTTGTGGTGACAGTGG
>NW_023339696.1:167697-167893 GCF_004916995.1 Morone saxatilis
TTTGGTTTGTTAGATTGTAAACTCTGCTTGTCAAGTAGATTTTATTTTTGCCCTTATAGGGATTTATAGGACACCCTATATCCTTCATGTAAATTGTGGTGGTCAGAAATAAGAATGTTTGGATGTGTGGGGAAATTGTTTAAAACAGATTTTCTCAATATTGCATAAACACATGAACCTTATCCAAGGCAAATAC
>NW_023339696.1:167976-168859 GCF_004916995.1 Morone saxatilis
AGTTATCTCAGGACACTTTTCCTACCATGAGCAAGCAGTTGGTGAGGTTACACCTTTAATCCTACAGAACAGTACATGGTCAATGTCCAAATCATATGAAATGTGTCCCTTAATTGAAGGTTTCATTTTAAGTCAAGATTTCCTCCCAAACCTTATTAAGTACAGGTTCAAAATGAGATTACACACTTTATGTGAGTTAGGATTCTTGATAGAATTTTACAATCTGAAAAACTTTGCTACATTTTAAATTGATGTTCTGCTGTAAATTCCAATTACCTTTAGCATAGATGTACGGCCTGTACATTCAGGAATATAATACCAGACCAGAACCAATCCTTTGCACTCCATCTCAGTTTAAAGTCATGTCTGACTTAAATTGCTGTCTTGATTGTCTTGAAGTCTTATTTTCTACCTTACAATACATTTCCTTTCCAACTATTGATTTAATTGTGCCAGTTCAAGTGTTGTAAATGTATAGTGTACTCAATAGCCGCATTAATTACTGATATACAACATACAACATGTGTAATGATGTAATATGATATTGATCTGAAAATATAAATTTACTACCCAGTGTTTGATATTCTGGGTCTACTGATTTTACAGGAGTTGAGACTAACACATACTGCTTCATTACAACAGAAAAACAAGCAACCTAACAAAGTCACAAACTAATTCTATTTTTTATCAAGTGTCCGGATGGTTTGACTAGAAAATAAAACATGCCAGGTTGTGTATATTCATGTTACAGGGACCAAGAGGAAGAGGTTAAGTCTTTGGAGGTCAACCACATCAGAGACAATGAAAGTCTGGATGGGAATGACGCCACCGTCTTCTCTCTTGCTGACATTATACAAAAGTAAATACATATATATATATATAT
>NW_023339696.1:168959-175058 GCF_004916995.1 Morone saxatilis
TGATAAACTGTGAGTTGAGCTGCTCTCATTGACTGCACAGTTTCAACTTGTCTGTAGCAGAATAAATGGTGGCTCGCCTGATCACACACGTTCTTGTATCCTAGATAAACAGTACACTAAAAATTGTCATAGAAATAGTCAATAAAGCGCAAAATCTTGATTCTGTCCACTAACTATATTCTATCAGTGGTCTGCACCACTGTTCCCTTTTGGATGGAAGTGAATGTATGTGTTTTCTTTGTTAAGTTGACGGTATGTACCTAAAAAAGTGATCAATGAGTATACTGTATATAGACATATATTTTGTATGACTGGTTGTTGACGTCTTTTCCTGTTTTTCCTCTCTTACTTCAGACTCCTTGCCATCCAGCTCCAAGAGACCATTTATTGTGTCCCGTTGGAGACAGTTCTGGTTTGCCCCTGTCACCTCCTTCCTTGGAAACGTGCTGATGTACTTCCTCTTCCTCTGCCTATTTGCCTATGTTCTATTGGTGGACTTCAAGCCCCCGCCCCCTCACGGCCCCTCCACTCTGGAGTTTGTGCTTTACTTTTGGGTGTTCACCTTAGTATGTGAAGAGATTCGGCAGGTTGGTTCTTAAGACACTACCAGCACACACATCACCATTTATTAAGCAACACAATCTATGTTAGTAATATTTGACACCGACATATAACTATATAGTAGGTTTTCAAGACGTTCTCTGTGTAATGCTTTGGCAATTCAGACAATCTGACCAAGCCATGTCCTTTGAAGGTCACCACCTTCAGAGGTTGTAACTTACAAAGATTAACTTAACTTAGGGGCAAAGGTATGGTCTCATTAGCACCAGTCTTTGTGAAAATGTGCTATCTATCCCATTAACTTCCATTTAAAACAATGCAAGTGACAAATTCAGGAATGCATTTCCTGTATTGGTGCTAACTAGATACAAGTAAAACTAATTAAGGCGAAACTAAAACTAAAACTGGCAGTAAAACAGACAATAATGGAAGTAACTGAGAGAAGTATATGAGAGGAGTGAGTATTAGAAAAAAACCCTGAAAATAACAAAACTAGACCCAAAACCATGACATATATGTAAGCATGCATTGCTGGTAGATTAATTTGCCACCTGAAAACTGTAGTTCTACTGTTTACCTCGCAAAACTCGAGACAGGATAAAATGAATCCAGAGTTTTAAAATCCATCTTCATATTTAGATACAGCTCTGCAGGGTTTTGGTGTCTGCTGAGCTTCAATCTCATGGATCTGTTAATCTCCTGTACCTGAGGCAACACAGCAGCACTTTTACTGCAGCCCTATTTTCAGTCTGAATGCTAATTGGACAGCACATCACCCAAAATACACATTTTTATCACTGACACAGACACACTGTACATTGCACACATCCTTCCACATACAGTGTCTTGACTCTTCTCCCTCTGGCTGACAGACCTTCTTTGTGGGCGGTAATTTTGTGATCCAGAGAATGAGGAACTACATTCAGGATGTGTGGAACAAGTGTGACCTCACAGCCATCGCTCTCTTCACTTTGGCTCTGTGCTGCAGGTGAGTCATCTGACAAACTGACAGGAGGCAACAGAGTACTAAGGCATCATGTATTTGTACTAACAGGCTTAGAAGCTAGTCAAGATTCTTCCATCATTTGGGATATTTTACTTTATATGTTTCATGGTGTAGATGAATATATTGCATGACATATGACCGGTGACTGACTGCACTGTTCTGTTTTCCAGAATGTTTCCCTGGTCATATCAGTTTGGCCGAGCAGTGATGGCCATAGATTATATGGTGTTCACTCTACGTCTGATCCATATCTTTGCCATTCACAAACAGCTTGGGCCCAAGATCATCATTGTTGGCAAAATGGTGAGTGCACACACTGCAAAAACAGCCCTTCTTGAAACAAATCAAATATTCTTAAATTATAATTTCTTGTATTAAGCAACAAAAATTGCCAATGGAAAGCCAGTTTTGCTTGGCTAGAATTCTTAATAAAAATCTAGCATGGAATCTAGCCACTGAAAGACTGTAGCTCAGTTATTTAAGATATACTTTATTAAAATAAGTATTTTTGTCACTTTATTAATAATTTGCAAAAAATTCAAAAAGTGACTTTGTAAATAAAGGCACCAGAAACATTCTTATTTGTAACATTTAATTTTTTATTGAAACTATGAAAAAACAGATTACTTTTGTAATGCAAAACCTGCTTGACAATGTTACTTTTCTTTTTAGACAAATATAAGACTTTTTTCCCAGAAACAAGGCTTTTTTACTTTCCACAAATCTCATAAAAAAAACCTACTATGGGCAACAAAAAGCAGGTCATAAAATCTGCTGCTAATTAACATTAATTCTGTGAGTAACTTGATGGTAAGCCGAAATTAATCTTGCCTGTCTGGTTAAAGTGCTCTTTGCAAGCCAATACTACTCGCAATAGAGCACCAGCATCTCAGACCAGAACAATGGGCACGTCATTTTACCTAGCAGATAATCGTAGAACACACAATAAAACTCACCAAAACCATCTCTGTTGGTCTTTCCACTGTCTTAATAATCACCAACTTTGGTTTGGTCAAAATAAATCCTTAAGTGCATTTAGTGCATTAAGGATATATTATTATTATTAAAAATAACAAAAATAGACAGTTTAACCAGATGCATGCACACTTGAATTTAGGTCAAGGCCTAATGTTGTCCTTAGTGCAATAATCTTGACATAACAGACATGTTTAATATGATTACATGTAATTAAAGTTGATCATGTAATGTTTGGACTAGAAACAACAGATATAATTAGGACATCACACCAGGGCAGATCCTGTATCATCCATCTCTGGTCTCTCTTTGCTTCCTCCAGATGAAGGATGTTTTCTTCTTCCTTTTTTTTCTGGCTGTGTGGCTCATGGCCTATGGAGTGGCTAATCAGGCGCTCCTCTACTCATATGATCCCCGCCCTAATTGGATATTACGCCGAGTGTTCTACAGACCGTACCTGCATATTTTTGGTCAAATTCCCATAAATGAAATGGATGGTGAGTGGCTCAGTCTCTGTTCTTTTTCAGTCTCAGTCCTTTGGTTCCCTCATTGACTAAAGTTTCTTTCATCTAATTCAAACATAGCAAAGTTAAGTTAATTAATAAATTATTTAATTAATCTCAGTGGTGCATAAAATAGCACAAAAATAAAATGATGTATAATTATTGTCTAAAATTTGCCTCCATTCACTTATAATGTGCATATAAATCTAAGCAGTACACATACATATACATACACATACAGTCAAAGTGGATTGATTTAAATCATAATTGTACTCACTTATTCAGTTGCCATATATAAGTATATTTCGTAAAATAAACAGCAGTTGATTACAATCCAAACCATTGCAATAAATCCTACCTTGTGTGCCTGGGTTTTTATAACGTATTATGACTAGGGGTGGAACGGTTCTCAAAATTCACAGTTTGGTTCATATCAAGGTTTTCGGTTCGGTACATTTTGGTACAGTAAGGGGGTAGTAAGGAGCTGGGGATCGAACCATCAACCTTCCGATTAGTGGATGACCCGCTCTACCTCTGAGCCACAGCCTCCCTGCATATACATATACCTGTTACTCCTTGATGTGCTTGTAAATGTGCTGCATAGATTCTCACATGTTGCTTCATTGATCTTCCATCTAGCTGATAAACTGGGGGACATCAACTGTACAAACGACGCAACACGAATTGAAGCAGGAGATGAGCCCTGTATGAACACCTTTGCCAACTGGCTGGTTGTCATTCTCCTTGTCATCTACCTACTGTTTACCAACATAGTTCTGGTCAACCTTCTCATTGCTATGTTCAGGTACACACTGGCATTGAGAATTAATTGTTTCAGTTCCAATGCTGTTCTACCAATTAAACAGATTTCAAACAGAGAGAATGTCGTACATCATGGAAACCCATTGTTCAAGCATTTTAGCTCTCTACAGGCATAATGAGATATTCAATTTACTGTCTGCAGCTATACCTTCTCAAAGGTACAGGAACGCAGTGACACCTACTGGAAGTTTCAGCGTTACAACCTGATTGTGGAGTACCACTCGAGGCCCTGTCTGGCACCACCCTTCATCATCATCTCACACCTCCACCTTTTCATCAAGAGATACATCCGCAGCATCCCCTCAGTCAAGAGCAAACACTTTGGTGAGAAATTGCAAGTAGAGCATGCAGACAGAAAATATGATATAGAAGGAAGATGAGCATTTAGCAGGGAGCAGTAAATAAAAGACACAAGTATGGGCAAGGTGATAAAAAATAGGCATTGTGGCCCCTGGTTGTCAAATAATGAATTAGCTCTTGTACTGGTTCTGGGTAAGTAATGGAGTTTGACCAACCAGTCTATATGTGTTTGGTTAATTTGAAAACAACCTACAGCTGTATCTTGGGGTGCCAGGACAGTTGCTCCAAAGTCATCTGGTCCATTTATAGCCAAGAGAGCTGTCTCTGCATTCTTGGTAGCGAGTCAAGTTGATTGTCAGTTGATGTGGGGCTCTGCCAAGGTTTCATTTAGTCAGCAATTCTGTTAGTTCTGTGTTTGAGGATTGTCCTACTGGCTTTTACTACACAGTGATGCAGGTCAAACCCAGCTGAATGGGACTACACACGTACAGCCCCCATCAAAACTATCTGTTTGGTTCTAGGGTCATTTAACCGCAAAGAACTGAAAAAGGTGAGGGAGAGAGAAAGGGAGGAAAAGAAAGCATGCAAGGGCAGAAAGACCCAAAGGGGTGAACCTGACCATTATTGGATGTAATACTGTCTAATTCAGTGGTTTTGTGCAAGGTGTATGAGCTATACTGCAGACTGGAGTTGGTTTGAGGGTCAGTACCTCCAAGTTTGAGAAACAATGGATTGCTTCATCCAGGTTAGGAGCTAATTGACCCTTCTTAGGTCCAGCCCCCTTTTCTCTGTGCTCCAATAACAGTTGAGCAAGCCTCAGTCAACTTCCTCCTTTCCTGTACTTTGACATGCTATGTGCTAGGCTCGTCTACGTTGAAAAGACAACCAGATTTTAAAGGTATTGGTATTGGTTATAGTATTGGTATATGCTTAGGAACAGCAGCCTGTTTTTGTGTGGGACTCATTGCCTGATCAGTTATTTAGTTAGTTGTAATCTTCAACTTCACCGCTAGATGCCTCTAAATCCTACACACTGGTCCTTAAATGAAAGGGTTAGGAGCTCAGACAATTAGGAGGAGCTCAGAACAGAAGCATGTTGAAGGGATCCAGTTAAAGTGGTCTGACCATAATGCTGCACAGACTTCTGTGTGTCTGTGTTCCTGTTCTGGATCTCTACAGATATCCGCATACATGCGCATCCATGTGTGCTACTCTTGCCCTCCCACCAGTCCCTCTACTGATCTTCTCTGTCCTCAGTTCTGGAGCTGCGGGGGAGAAAGGCCAGCCGCCTCAACACATGGGAAGCTATCCAGAAAGAAAACCTCCTCTCAGCTCAGAATAAGCGGCAAAGGGACAGTGACAGAGCACGACTCAAATGTACATCTGTCAAGTAAGTTGCCTCTGCTATCGGAAAATCTGTAATTGTGAATTGAGGATAATGTTAATCACTAGGTATGATTTTTTTCAATTTAATACAAAACATTTTTTTAAAACAAAATACTAGGTTGATGACACAATTTTCTCACATTTTTGTAAAAAAAAAAGTGAGATTGACGAAAAATTATGAATGAAAAATATCCTTTTTATTTCTCAAATCAAAAATGTTTTTTCTTATATTTTCTTTATAAAATTATAGTATCCTTTTTTTTTTTTTCTGAGGTAGGGTATAAATTGTCCAAAACTATGCACATTTCCTTTTCTTGGTAAAAGTGAAACTGATGTGTGCCTTTTTATTATTGGGCCTAGACACAGCAATTAATGTGAGTGACATAGGATGTAGAAATAAGTAAAGTCAAAAGTAGATAGTGCCCTCTGCTGTTTAAAAAGAGTATCGCAATTAATTTTTCACCTCACCTATTTGAATCTTTACATATTTGTATTGTGATTTAACTGTCTTGTGATATATATTTACATTCCTACTCACATTTCTGG
>NW_023339696.1:175158-175907 GCF_004916995.1 Morone saxatilis
AGAGATATATATATATATAGATATAGATACATTTGTAGTTGTGACTTTATATAATGTTAAAAGATATGTATGGGTAAGACACAAACCCAAACACAATATAGAATGTAGAATATAGAGCCCAGCATCAGCATTAAATGATTACATATTGGTACTGGCGTATATGTCAACCAATAACTAAAATGATAATGTGGTTAATAAATGAAACAGTGTCCACTGACAATGTAAAATGTCTCGCTCACTACATGCAGTATCTTGGCCACAATGCTTTATAGCGATTTTTTTTTTTAAGGTATCCTTGTTTGTTTATATTATGTGTTTGTATAAAATATCACTGACAATGTAATCTTACCTTACCGTTTTAGTTAAACTTTTACATTTGTTTCTCATTTACTTACAGAAGTTTCAGAAGTACTGAACGCCACTCTGGCCTGTTGAACTAAGCTGAACTCAGACTGACATTATAGCTGAGGTTTGCTGTTGTTTTTATTTTTCTGGGTGTTTCTTTCTGCAGGGTGGACAGTGTGCTGAAGCAGATGGCAGAGATCCGTGACCACGACCAAAGGTTGCTGCTGTTAGAGACAGAAGTCAGTAATACCTTAATGCACAAGCAATATCTACTGAGCCTAATCTGTACCAGTCATCATCAGTTACACTGTAGCCTATAACTGCGATCCAGGGTCTTTTTAAGTCCAGAAAATGTGGTTGTCATTGGTTTGTTTTATCAATGATAAATTATTAAGAAATCTCTT
>NW_023339696.1:175922-179831 GCF_004916995.1 Morone saxatilis
AAATATCCGAGCAAGAGGCTTTTGGTGCTTCTTCAGCACAGTGGAAAACTGAATATTCAACAGGTTGTCCTTGAATCTATTGTATGAATAAAATTTTCCTGATTAAATCCGCTGTAAGTCATATTTGCTGAAACTTTTACAATATCCTGACAGTAGTACATGAGACAGATAATCTGTGATCATCCTAGTGCTCCTAATGGCATTTTCAAGAATCCACCGGGCCTGAACGAAAACAACCATTTAGAGCTGAGAAAAATAGTTGATTTTTGAGTGTTATTCCTAGGTCATCAAATACAAATCATTTACGACCTTGGAATGAGACTCAATAATCAACTATCTTCAAGCCTCCCACCCAAAGCGTCAGTATTTGCGCAACCTTGCAATTTGGTCAAATCATCGCAACTATTCCACAAATTTTTCCAATCATTGTAGTTGTGCATTTCAACAATCATAGCAGCCCCCTGTACACAATATTGAGCCATACGTCACCAGACTACTAGCTAGAACAATTTTATTCTCATTGTAACAAATTGCCTTAAATTTTAGAGTATACCAAAAAATTATTAGAAAACTGTTTTTGACATTATGACTTTCTTCCACAATTTAATAGGAAAAAATGCATAAAAACATTGCAACATGCACTGAAATGTTTTCCAAAATCTGCTGTGAAATCAGGCATTCTGGGACACAACAATCCCAAAGAAAGGCTGCGAAATCTGGTTGGATTCATGCAAATGCCATTAGGAGCACTGGGAGGAGCAGAGAAACCAGATTTTTTTTAACAGACTATCTGTCTCATGTACTACTGCCAGGATAAAGTGAAAATATTTTTTTATAAAAGTTATCTACTGCAGCTTTAAGTCAAACAAAATAAAGACTCTCCCCTTTTTGGCTAAATCTAGTAGGTGTTTCAGGTGTTCAGGTTTAATTGTGTCCGGTCCCTGCATGCATGGTCTGTATAGTATCTATGTGTAGAGAGTGTGTGCGTACATGGTGTGTCTGGTTTCTCTGCAGCTGTCAGCTCTGCCTGCTCAGCACTCATCCGTCTCTGTCTCTCTCCCAGCTGGAATACTGTTGTAGCGCCCTCACCTGGATGACGGACGCTCTGTCTCAGAGCAACCTGATAAAGGCTAACTGCCCCCCTCCACTCCTCAGAGGTAAAGTCACCGGATATCATAACCCTTTAAAGGAAACTGCGTTTAGTCTTTTGTTTGCAATAGTTCACTGGGCAACACAATATTATAACAAATATAAGTAAATTGTCAGATTGATTATTCTGTGTAGACACATAGTAATCTTCCAGAGGCACAGTGTCTGTACCTTCTCTGCTGTATTATTAAAGGATCCTATTTGGGATTAATTAAAGGTTTGTATTTTTTCCATTGTAGATATGACTCCTCTGTCTCCAAGATGACTCCAGGATCTCTTGGACACACACACACAGTTTACTCAGGGCCTAGTTTGCTATTTTGCCAATCATATAATTTGTTTTACTTTATTGATTTTAGATGTGTATTTTTGTGTATTTTAATTAGGACAAATATAAATGTTTTTACAGTAGCTCCAGCATGCACTGCTGTCTGCTATAGTGCCTCTTTTGACCCTACCAGTAGGAGTCGTCGACGTCTGGAATTTTTAATTGATTTTTATTATTATTATTATTACACACAGGGGCTAAACAGAGCTTTAAATGACCCAGGAGTGCCTTAATGTTTCTGCTCAGTTGAGTAAAGGTGGGGTAAGCCATTGTAGGTAATGCAATTCTAATACAATACACTTTTTGCATATTCAATGTAGCTTTCAGTTCTGTGTGAAGATCCAGTGTTTCTACATCAGCACGCAGACCCCTGGATTGGTCTAAATGTACCATGAACTGGTCGATGGTCCGATTCTAAAGTTATGAATTGGTTGACTGAAGTTTGCTGTTAACAGCATCTCCGCTCTCATGAAAGGTAAAAGGTCATGTCCTGGGTCTCACGACAAAAACAACGAGAGTGGGTACATAGACATACATGTCCGACAACACCAACGCGTTTTGGAATACATTTGGTTTCTATAAGAAGGGACAAAAAGATCTGTCAGATCAGACAGCTATTAAGTACAGCGGTATCACAACAACTCTTAACATTCACCTGGTAAGACGGCATGGTGACACCTATGCAGGCCACGAGGAGTCTGTGGATGCTAATACAGCTAGCACAAGCAAGAACATGCAAAACACAGATGTTAAACAATTTTCAGCCACAACTGGGCGAGGTCTAAGGTAATCATGGCGGAAAGTATTTTTTTTGTCTCTGTCTATTGAACAAGCAATAAACACAATGACATATAATTCTGAAATGATATATTTGTCTTCCATTTTTTTCCCATAAAGAAAAAATTCTTGGGACTCCCTGGTATTCTATAAAAAATGTGTATTTGAAGGTAAGCAATGACACTTATAGAATTGGCTTATTTTGATTTAAAATGGAAAGTACATGTCTAGAACTAATTTGATATGATGCAATCTGATGGTTCCATATTAAAATGCATCATCTCTGAATCGTATCATAGCCCATGTATCTGGATACGTATGGGGTCATCTTAGAAGGGAGAGATGCACACCCGTAGTAATGATATAACACGAGACAGTTAAATTGGGATGCAATTGTGTGGAGACTTAAATTGGTGAGATTAAAAATGTACCTTGATGCTCTTTTTTTTAACAGCTATCTACTTTTGACTTTGCTTATTCATTGGCGTCTTGTACGTCGACCGCAAGATGCCAGTTTCACAAATAAAAGGAAAAATTGTTTTGCACAGTTTATATCCTACCTCAGAAGAAGATTATATTTCATAATATGAGGAAGAAATATATTTTGTAGCTTTTTGTCTGAGAAATCATATTGACAAAACAAAATGACGTGAGTTGAGTGTGTTTTTACATCACTACTTGTGATGTTAACTATTTTAGTAGGAGAGTTGTAAGTATCGCTGTCTGGAGCTGGTGTGCTGGCTCTGGGAAACTGTCTGCACAGCAGCAACTGTAGCGACAGTTTGCTAACCCATAACATAGCTATCCTAATTTACATTACTAGTTGTCGTTGTTTGCACTGTATCAGGGTATTTGTCATGCTATTGGATTTCTTCAGAATCATTTACCCCACCTGTAAGTTAGACAATTGTCACCATTTATGAGATAAAATGTTGCATGATTAAAACTTTTTCAGGGAAATGCTACCTGCACTCATTGACATGAAATGACTGTAATGTGAAAGGGGTCACTCAAAATGATAAATCCTCCGGTTTCCAGTCCCCATACTGCTTTTTTATTAACCTTATTTTCGCAGGCAGCTGTTGTCAGTGACAGAGGTCTACAAACACTGTACAGTACCTGCACAGCATCCAGACAGCTAAGAGACAGTTAGAGGTAGCTGCTGAACATATTAGTCAAGTAAATTTTATTTTTATATAGCCCGATATCACAAATCAGAAACAAGATGGACAGACATGCAATAGATGTCATGTGTACAAAATAGTTCACCAAATATCAAGATAGAAGAGAAAATATATACACAGTCTGTGGCTGAAAGTGCTCCTGAGCTGCCTCAGCTCAGTGTAGAGAGGATGAGAGGGGTTGTCCATAATGGCTTTCAGCTTCCCTCTCATCCTCACAGAGCAAAAAGGAGCGGGACTTAAGAAGGGTTAACTAGGTCATAGTCTGTGTGAGCAAGAGCTCAGAAGAAATGCACATAATGTCAATTCACACAAAAGGTAACAGAAATAACTGTCTAGACACAACAGTCAGCATCAGCCATCTATTCACATGTAATAGTGTAAACGTTCCTCTTTGATAAAGCTTATAGTTAGGGCTGGATCAGGTGAGTCCTGAACCATCTCTTAGTTATGCTGCTATAGGCCTAGACTATC
>NW_023339696.1:179931-184790 GCF_004916995.1 Morone saxatilis
GTGTGTGTGTGTAAGAATAAAAAACAGTAAAAAGAAGATTTTCCCCTAGGGGATCAATAAAGTATATATCTTCATCTTCTTCTCAAAACACAAATGCCGGCTGCCTTGACTGGACATTCTGCCTGAACAATCCCAAAGTCTTGAGATGCATGTGCAGTGTCAATATACTAATATTAATACCATCATCATTAAGTAACATTAATATTTGAGCAGATTAAATCATTGTCCACTCTCTTATCTGTGAGATCTTGATCTCATATGTATGAGATCTTTTAGCATAATTATGAGATATTTTGTCACAATTACGAGATCCTGATCTTATAGTTACAAGATCTTTTCTTGTAATTCTGAGATCTTTTCTTGGAATAAGGGGAAGATGATTTGAGATAAGAATGCAATCTGAATGCAATTTGCTTCCGTAGTTTTCAGCCAGCTCTACATAAATAAATCTTCTTACTCCCTCATGCATGGATGCACACACACAGACACACACGCACACACACACACACACACACACACACACTAGTCCCCTTAGGTAACTTTATCGTGGAAAGTGATTTCCCTCTTTAGACTGTCCTTACATGGAAAGAGCTTGGGTTGGATGTGGCACTGGATCAGATTCAGGGAGGCAAATGAATCCTCCTGGGGAATGTTAGATCTTGTTGATGAATGGGCTGATGCAGTGCATTTGCTGTCATCTCTTCACCTCACAACACCCTGTCAGACACCTTAAATTCTATTTTCTTTTTACCCTAACACGTTGGAGTTAAATGAGGTCCTGCATTAGGCTCTTTATTCAGATGTCAACATCTGCCTCAAGCTAAAGCAGACAGGCCAAATGGTATCACATGCAATTATTCCAAACTGATGATAACTGACATGTTTTCTTTAAGACTGTATGGGAAGGAGGAATTAAACAGTGGCAGCAGTTAACTAAATGGGTCAAGTGGGTCAATGCAAGCAGAGTCAGTGGTCCAAACTAAGAGAGAAGAAATGTCTTTGGCATGTCTGAGCTCATCTCCACTTTCAGCCACTTTGCAGTCTTCATCTCGATCTGATCTCCTGCTCTTTGCTCTTTCCAACTCAGCTGTTTATAACTGCCACTACTCTATAACCTTTAGAGACTTCATTTCAAACTTGTTCTCAAATCTGTTCTTTTGTATCAAAGAATATGTGCTATCTAAAGCTTTAAATAGTGACAGATAATGGTGATGATAAAAGTTTAGTAATAGCCCGCTCTGTGTTAAATGTGCTGGGTTGGGATTTGTTGGCAGTCTGCAATCATCTATTGCACCTGTTGTGTTTGCCTTAGGGATTAAATGAGAATTTAGAACAGATCTGGATGACTGGAAATGAACAAGAAATGACAAGTTCCAGCACTAATTTGCTTAGTTTTGCTTAGCAATATGTACAAAGATTATATAACTGTTTTTTGCAATAACATCAGTGAGACATTCAAAAACCCACCAAAACATGACCCAACTGACCAAAAAATCCAGATTCACTCAGGTTGATAGAGTGAGTACACTACACTGGCATCACAGCGGTGTGCAAAAACGAGTAGAATACATGTATTTACTGATTTTAGTCAGTGTAGTTTAAGGAGGTGTTTAAGAGGTTCCTGTGGTTGACCTCTTTCTTCATGCATGTGTAGGTGAGAATTGACAGCGACTGTGCGATACTGTGCTGGTCCCACACAGACAGAGCCAGGGAAGCTCACATTACACTGACTCTGACAGTGTGCAGTTTTAAATAGAGTAGTTGTCAACTCCTCATTGCACAAATCCATCTATTTTGGGTGCAGCGCATAGGGGGAGGGACAGACAAGTCGATGGACTAGAGATCAGTGTCTGGGTTTGGCCTACGCCCTTGGTAGTGCATACACTCTATCTGCATCAGCATGATACTGATGGATATACTGAAGGTATAAGACATTTGCAAAGACAATCCAGAAGCTTGGATATAATAATTGTGAAGACACGCTGCAATGTTACAGTGTGATAGTGTTGGACAGAACACACAACAAAATTATGACTTAACTATTCTTGGAGCTAAAAGTGTTTCTCTTGATGGCAGCAAAAGGTCCTATGGTCATTGAAATTCCAAAAGGTTTATCCTCTTAGGACCATTAATGTGCTCAGCAAATTTCGTGGCAATCTGCCCATAAGATCATGGATCATCACAGGTTATATCCCAGTGTCTCTAGGAATGAAGTTCCCTTTGGTTAATTGTGCAGAGAGCACCACTGATGTTCAGTGCCAATGGAGGAAGTAGGGTAAGCTTTATAGCAAGGTAGATCGTAATTGGGTCAGCACGCTGTAAACTAAGTCCTTTTTATATTGTTGAACAATATAAAACAGACTTTAAAGACTGTCAGTGACTGGGCAGGTGTGTGGAAATGGGGGAAAAAAAGGGCTGTCTTTTTTCATTTAGACTACTACTACACCTACTTCTGTCACTTTCCATATGTGAGTGTGACACCATAGTGTCTTTGAGAAGGGACCATCTGAAAAATGAAATATTATCCTCATTTGAACAATAATTATGTCTTGCCCCTCACTCTGACAGCAAGCTTTTTGCCCCGCCTTTCACCAAAGCCATTTGAAACAGCTATAAATACTTTTGCCTTTAAGTGTGGCTGGACAACACTTCGTACGAAGTAGTTCATTTCAAACACACCCTAGTTTTAAGGTCAGGGTGTTGGGTCGGCAATGTAGCATCTCTAACTTGAAGTTAGCATCCCATTACAGAAGAGCACCTTTACCACAGGTATTGGCCATAATCATGATGATAATTATCTTTCCCAAACCTGTTGTATTTGCTATGCATGGTTATTCTGACATTAACAAAATCCAAAATGTTGGCATTGAACCTTTAAGAATTGTCCAGTATCAATGCCCAGTGTGGTTATATAGAGTTGAGAGAACAAAAATGCTTCTAAATGGAGAGGGCTTATCCAATGAAAAGCACCAATGTAAATATTCAAGAATTCAAGGTGTCACCAAAACTACCATGAACCAAGTCACCAAGAATATCAAGGAAGTCTTCCTAGATTGGAGGGTTTGTCTAAAAGAAATGTGGGGCTCATACTACTCTAGAGGAAAGGGTCAGTGAGTCACCAAAATAATTAATATTCAGCATCTGAGAACATATTTATCTACACCAAATATCACAGAACTCTGGCCAATACAGATACCCTATAGACAAACTGACTCCCAAATCTATCAATCCAAACTATTAACATCGTTATTCTGAGGCCCTGCTAGAATGTTCAGCCACCTACTCCGAAAGGAAGTAGTAACAAATGACCAGTCTGGACTGTGTACAGCTACATGTCCAATACTACCCCAGCTCTTTACCAATATTGCAGAAGCTGAGAACTGCCGTGTATACATTTTTTTTTTAAATGCCATTATTTTGAAATCACAAAGTAATTATTTTGTTATCTTGAAATAACAAGATAATCAGCCCTTTATCACAACAAAAGAAAAGGTCAGGGAAAGCTTTTGTTTCGTTTCTTGTCATTTTATTGTGTATCAAAGATCAGAAGTGTCATGCATGAAAGAATCTGGACATTCCAGGGATCTTTGACCTCTTAAAAATAATTTCTCCTGATATATTTAGTTAGTATTGCACATCATTTGCTAGGAAACCAATAGCCTAAATAAGTCTAAGAGTTTAATATCTCTTTCCCTTCAGTTATGAATTCTCCCCAACGGTCAAACAGTGATCTTGAAGGATGATCAAATGAACCAGACACTCGTTCTCGGGTTCTCCATAATTATGCCGTGAACTCAGAAAATCTTTTGTTTTCTCGAGATAATGAGATATATTAACTTGTGATCTCAACATAATTACAATAAAAAAATTGCAAGGATGGCCATTCTCAGCTTCTATACAATATATATATATATCCTCCTTTCTCTCACATTATATGGTCACCACTGCCTGGGCCTACTTCTGATGTGGTCCTCTCTAAAGTTTGCTTGAACACTTGTTCTAAAGTTAAACTTGAACATTTGATCACGATGGAAAAGCAAGTATGCTCTACTCGTTCCTTATACCCACCTCTGATCACTCCCCTCTTCTGTGACTAGCTTAACTTATGGATAGTGCAGGCCTGCCCACCACCATTTGCCCCTGTCAGTCAGCCACACTGCCCCCCTTCTTCTTAGCTTACCCCATAGGTTGGTCTAACTCTTTTTCTGGCGCTCTCACATTAGTCCTGTCTGTGTCTCCAACGTTGTCCAGTTACTGACGGCTCTCCTCTCAGCTTCTTATTGCACTGGACTAAAAGACACCCTGTCTTGTTGTGGTCCCAGATTTAAAGGAAGGACACCTGCCTTTCTAAGGATAATCTTTGCCTGGATTTGGGAACAAGTGTCTGGATCTCAACTTGGAATATCTTCTCTGCACTGGGCCTTGTCTGTTGGATGTCATTATAACTGGTGTCCATTTCCTACTGTAGCAATCTATCTGAGTGTGTTCATTTGAGTGGGTTTTACATTTGTGAGGTTGTTTGTGTGTGTGTGGGACAAATAGGCAAAGAGCTCGCTGCAGTACTGGACTCCTGCAGTGATTCCAGGTTAATTCCTCATTAGTTGGCCCGGTCCTGACTGTGAACATGGCGTCGTTGAGAAGTTTGATTCTAACGCTGCTGCTGGCCCTGCTCTGCTCCTTCCACACCCCACTGGCTCCCACTGCCAAGGCACAGGATCTGCCATTCCGCTCCGAGCAAGGTCTGGTTGCTGACGATGACGATGATGACGATGACGATGACGATGATGATGATGATGATGATGACGATGACGACGATGACGACGATGACGACGATGATGATGACGATGACGATGACGATG
>NW_023339696.1:184890-189045 GCF_004916995.1 Morone saxatilis
ACGACGATGATGACGATGATGACGATGATGATGATGATGATGATGATGATGATGACGACGATGACGACGATGATGATCATGAAGGTCAGTCCCTTTAAATTTGCAGTAGTATATATGTTTTTATATGCCTTTGTCTCTTTCTGTGTTAGCATAGCATCTGCATCTGAAGCACATATCAAACTGGGTACTGTCAAAGCATCAGTTATCACTGACTTTTGAATTTTAATGACAATAGGCTGTTTGTTCCAGTGATTGGCCTTACAAATTGCCAAAACACAGCCCAGAAACAAACTAAACCACACCTCTGATGCAACAATGTGGAACCTGTGTTATGTTACAAGCTGTGACTGAGGACTGATGCTTTGCCATGCAGTTGGCAATGCGTTTCAGTGCACGTTACATTACAGGACAGTGTGCGGAAGGGGAGGAGCTAAGCCAAACTTTAGCCACTCCCCTCTCGTTAACATTCTTACAACCTCATCATCTCTTTGTCAGTTCTTATTTGAATGTCTCAGAGCTCATAGGTAATCAAAGTCCCTCCTCCACCCCTTTCCAGCTGTCCATTTCTCTTGCTGTCTCTGACACTGTGTTCTTTTCCCTGCTTAACTAGAGTTATGAGCACTCTGGGGAAATTGAACTGGCCCATCTGAAGTCCAACTGTCCGAAGTCCTTCGTACAGTACACTAGATATGAACTTGGGGACTGCAGAAGCATTGATTTGAGAGAGAGAAAGAACAAAAAACCAATTTCACACAAACCAAGCCTGACTTGGGAATCAGTCATTGGGGTCACTAGTCTGAGATCGTTTGATTTGTGTTTCGTTTGAAAGAATGGTTCCTCCACTAGGATCTTCCTTTCTCATTTGTTTTGGATCAGATTGACCTGCATTTGTGTCTTTATGTGAACCTACAGAGAAAGAAAGAGAGACAGTGATATTGGGGGTGGGTTAGTGGTGCTGCAGAAAAAGACAGAGGGAGAATAAAGCGCGAGGGGAGGTGCAGGAGGGCAACTACCCAAATACATTCATTTAAACAGATGTAAAGTTTCTCTCTTTCTCCATATCTCTCAATCTCTTTCTTTCTCTGTGGAGCATTTATGCTGCTGTCTGTTAAAGAGGCATGTAATGCACAGAATTTGTTTTTCAAGCCTGGTGTGTGCATTTGTAAAATTGCTACAGATAAGATAATAGAATTCTTTCAATGTTTCTATGAACAGTGTTATAATCATACCTCTTTTTATTTTCTAAAACGCTGATGTTCTGAACCATTAGATACAATAATAACGTTTAATGCACATGTCAGTAGCTTACATTAATGATCAACATTTGTTTTGGGTATTATGTAATTTTCCCCTTACTATTTAATGCTTAGATGGCATTGATATCTTTTCATTTAATACAAATATTTTGAATCATTTGTGAAACTGAACAAATGTATAACTCCTCATTTGTCATGAAATGTTACAACAGTGGATTTGCTGATTTTCAGACCTTCAGGGAAAGAGTGTTTGGGAAAAGAGAGAAACGTCTCTTTCTAAAGAGGAAGTCAAAGAGCCAAAGCTCTGTCAAATGTTAAATTGTCAAGAGATGAAATGGTTGACTGCTTTTTTCTCTTATTTGGAAAAAATGGGATTTTGTGATGACTGTGAACATTTTTGTGTGGAAAATATGTCCATATGTCTTTAACCCTACTTTCATTCATTAAATAAATCAAATGATCATAAACTGCCTATATGCAAATCTGTTACCAAAGGCAGAGGACTTGTATTAGAGCTGTAAAAATACACAAAGAACATCATGACGTTTATCAGAGACCTGTAAAAATGAATTTACCTGTATGATGACCAGAATGCAGAGCTACAGACATTGAAACTTGTGAGTATCTGTTCTGACCACAGCATGTTCTATATGAACTGTGTTTTCATGAGTGCCTGGGATATTACAGTAGTTTGGGAACATGCGACTGCCACAGTCCTAATTAAAATGTATGATAGATTTAAACATCTGGGTGAAACATTTTCTTTGCTGTTTTTAAAAGAGAAAAACCTTTTCCCAACACAATGAAACCATCACCATGATTTGCAACATATTTTTATTGTATGTGATATGGATTTATACTGTGGTTCCCAACCTGGGAAGCCAAAGCTTCATGCAAAGTTCTTGATTTTAAGGTGTAGGAAAAATATATATGGAAAAAATATATACAGTAGGCCTATATCTCAGCATTTCATTCATTACTGTGAAGAGAACTAAATGAAATTGTAATCTTTAAAGTTTAATTTATTAAGTCCTGAACACAAGCTATATTCACAGAGCCTTCACTCTCTGATAAACAACGTCATCCTGCATTAGAAAAGTACGCAGTTGAACAGACAAAGAGCAAATAGAACAATCCGATACAAAAGAATTCAGTAGGATAAGATACGATACTATATGATACTATACAATACGACACAATACAAGACAATATGATGATACAATTTGTTGCAATACCACATGACAAGACCAATATACTGTTTGTTCCCTCCGCTCCCCCATTCAAGCCGCTCAATATCACTTTGTGCTCAACTCAGATTTCAACCTGCTCCTCTAAAATTGAGGAGGCCCAGCCTCGTACCCTACGCTGTACCTACTGCAGGAATTTGATATATAAGCATAAATCAGGCTTAGGAGAAAAAGGCTATTCTTAATATGTAAAATTATTGTCATAATTCTGAGGAAAACTAGTAAAAAAATTATGACTTCTTTTCTTGATTTTATGTTTAATTCAGAATTAAGACTTTATTCTGAGAAGTTTTAGTTTTTACTTGTAACTATGTAATTCAGACTTTTCTCAGAAGTAATCTAACAACTCTTTTTTAACATATGTAGTCATTTTCTTTAGGATATTGCAGGTAAACATTTACATTTAAATGTGTGTGTGTATACATACTGTATATATGTATGTATATATATACTGTATAAATCAAAAAAAGTTAACTGAAGTCAGATGTATTCGGTCACTCCCCAGGATCCCAGCCCCAAAAAAGAGACACATCTATACATATATATATTTTATATTCTGCCTTTATATGGACATTATTTGTCTTTCAAATAGTTACTGAAAATGTACTAAATGTGAACTATAATAAACTATTACTTTATGTCTACATTATCAGTGGCGTACCATGTATTTTGATGTTGCATTATTAAGAGTAAAAGTCATGTATTTATCATCAATATTATGTGCAGATGATGATGATGATGATGATGATGATGAAGATGACGACGATGATGATGACGACGATGGTGCTTATCACACAGGCTCTGTGTGCTCCTATTGTGAATTCTGTGAGGTATGTCCGGCATTAAATTGGAGAAATTTAATGTAGTCATCGAAGCTCTGTCAGAAAAGAACACATTTCTTTCTAACTGAATGTGACTTCTTCCAGCACTGTGACAGCTGTGACAAATGTCCATGTGAAGAGGGAGACAAGTCTGAACACTGCGATGACTGCAAGGTGAGAAAATACATATTACTGATTGTGAAATTTGACCAACTCTCCTCTTACTCCAAAGGAAATGGAAATCTTTAAAGCATCAAAGCTTTATCCTTTCACACTTTTATATATTGAAAGCGATGTGCTCGTCACACACTACATAAACATCAGTGACGGCTGGTGGTGATTTTTGGGCCGGGTGGGCTAACAAATGCTTTACACTTATCAATACGTCACACAGCAGCAACAGTAGCCACAGTAGCCACAGTAGCATCACATCAAGTTACAGCAACAACATTGTATACTTTGTTATAGCAAGTGCTCTACGGCAACACGAGACATACCAAAAGAATGAGCTGATGCCAAAAAAATCTCGTTTCAGAGCTTGGGCATACCTTATTTAAAAAGCAGCTCACATCGACGGCCTTTCTGTGATGCAAAACAGGTTAATCACCATGTCATTAAAGTCTGCTGATTTTTGGATGAAGTCCCGCTCAATGGACAGCATAGCCAGTGCGTTTAGCCTGTCCTGTCCCATTGTACTTCTAAGAAAGGATTTGATCCTCTTCAGTGTACTGAAACACCTCTCTGACTCTGCAGATGTCATGGGGGTTGTGATGGCTATTTGTGTTACTTTCAGTGTTTCAGAAAAAGTGCTCTGAAGATTGTTCTCAGTCA
>NW_023339696.1:189093-191114 GCF_004916995.1 Morone saxatilis
TCACCATCAGCTCACCTTTCAGTTTCTCTCTGCAGATCATTGGGTAATGTTCACATGCAATGTCCAGCTGCTTCTGCGGGAAAGAGATCAGGGTGAATAAGTTTGAAAGACACCAAGTGCCTGTCTTTCACAAAGCGAGCCTTTGAATGCTTGACTACTGACACATTATCAAAGTGTCGTATCCTCCAAAGACTTTAAAGAAAATTGATTAGAAAGTAAATAATCCACCTCGTTCATGTTCATGCTAACGCCCGCCATTACTACAGTTGCTCACTTCCCTGTCCCGCGTTCTACTATGAACTAGCCTCACTGTACTGTAGCTACTGCGCTGTGATTGGTCGAAGGTCACTGTACTGTAGCTACTGCGCTGTGATTGGTCGAAGGTCACTGTACTGTAGCTACTGCGCTGTGATTGGTCGAAGGTCAGCCTTTGGGCTGAATGAATTTAGCCCAAATGGGCAGCATATGAAGGGGGCACCTTTCGTGACACCTTTCAATCAAAAGTCAATGACAGCTTACGCTACTGAGCTTGGGCTGAATAAATTAAGCCCATTCACAGGAAAAACCCAAGATATATCATATATCCTGTTTTTTTATTTTCTTTTTGGTGCTGTTGCTGCTGTAGGTTCAACCAAAATTCACCAAATTCTTTTTAATAATAATTTTTCATCTTTATTGTAAAAGATAGGGAGGGCTTAGCCCTGTAAGCCCATATACCAGCCGTCCCTGCTTAAGACGTTCCTCTTTGATAAAACTTATAGTTATGATCATTCAAGCTGTAGGGACAAAACATGCATTGCACCCTCAGTTTAATATTTTGCACCCTTAATGCTAAGTGCATTTTGGTCTTCTAAGCACACAGACTGTATGGGGATCTCCATGCGCACTTTCGAATTTGGTCCATGTAACCTGCAAAAGGTCCGGGTGAAGGTCACATAGTTACATTAATGTTACACAATGTCATCAGATATAAATTTCCAACACAAGTATCACATATGTATCAGGCAGATTGTCATGCAATTGGCTGAGCAGACCCAAATTAGCAAAATTGCCAGTATGTTGTTAGTCCGGGCAACAGATTGCTCTTTATTTAGAGAATATTTGTTGATTAGTCCCTGTCAAATGATAAATGCTAGTATCAACATGTCAGATCAGTTTTCATCACATCCAACAGAGTGAAAGCGGGATATGAACTCCTCCTGAATGACTGTGCAGACCTGTGGGATTGCCTGCTGGCTTTAAGTGCATTATGTACCAGCTGTACCATATGTGTCTATTGATGCTATAGAAAACCTAAAGCACCACCTTAACATGACAAACCACCGCTAAATTATACAGTGTATGTTGTAAATAGCGGGGTGTTTTTACTGGAGTCTGAGAATGATTTTGAAATTTTAAGTGCTTCTTCTTGAGAGCTGAAGCCAAAAGCTGCAAACTGGTAGTTTGTGCTGAAGGCATTTTCCTCACATGTAGAGCCGGTGACATTCAACAAGTCCAGCCAGGCTTCACTTCCTGTTTACAACTGTTTCTAATGCAAATTCAATGTGATGATACATTATACCCCACATGTGGGAATATATCTATTATTTTCTTCTGCTTTTTTATCTTTTCCTGAGAATGGTCTCCCTACAGTCAAAATATCTGTCCCTTTCGACTTAACACTTTGCAGCCTTATTTCCACAAGAAACTATCAGAGGAAACACTTGCATAAACAAAGCTTCTCTCTCCTTGTGTGTTCTCAAGCAGGTCAGCTACATGCTGTTGTGTCTCTGTTATAGGGGCTGCACACTTGTGCATACCTCTGTGGAACACACTCAAAGGAGTAAATGACATTTCTGCAGAATATGACCACTCTGAGTATTTGACAGCATGGTATTATGAGGCTGTAAATTGTCAGAAGTCTTGCACAAACAACATGTTGTGGGATGAAAAAAGTGACTGGATCCTGATATCAATAGATGTACACCAATCAGCAATAACATTGTGACCACCTGGGTCTCCAGTTCTTTTCCTTCCTTGGA
>NW_023339696.1:191310-191596 GCF_004916995.1 Morone saxatilis
GTCAGTGCTCAGAATCTTATGGCTAATTGGTGTATATACATTAGAGTCTAAATTCTAATTCTAAATTAATCCAGCGTAATGGCAGATAAACGGTCACATTTTAGAAAGAATATGGATTCTTTGTTTTTTGCTCAGCATCTTCAGCAGAAACTACTCATCCACCTCAGGGAAATATCTGTTTGTTCGAGGCCTGTGACTAAACTGTTTAAAAATGTGCTGTCTTAGAAACGGGTGCAGTGACAGAACTGGGTTTTCTGTGCAGACCAAATGGTAAATGGACCTGTAC
>NW_023339696.1:191696-203387 GCF_004916995.1 Morone saxatilis
TAGAGGGCTTGCATGGGGCAGCTGCCACCCTGGTTTGGTGTCAAATGTATTATTTTAATTTAGATTAATTTGAAAAATTGTGTCTAATGTTTTAAAAATAGAATTTAACAGATATAATTTAATGATCTGTTATGGCCACATTTAAGACTAAGTTAAGACTGAGCTAAAAGGTCCAGTGTGTAGGATCTAGTGGCATCTAGCAGTGTAGTTGCAGATTGTAACTCCCTTGCTTCACTCTCCCATTCCAAGCGCATATGAGAAACTATGGTGGCCACAAAAAACGCCCTATCTAGAACCAACGTTTAGTTTGTCTGTTCTGAACATGGCGGTTCAATATGGCAGACTCCATAGAAGGCAACCCTCAGGACTCTATAGATAAAAACAGCTCATTCTAAGTTAACAAAAACACAATGATTCTTTTCCATTTCTGCCAATAGATCCTCCTAAATGTTACATACTGGACCTTTAATTTACTATTTTGATCCCAATTATAGATACATAATTTTATTTGATCATTGAAACCTGAATATTAAAAACTAGTCCAAGATGCTCATCTGTATTTGTCAAATTATTCCGGGCTACTTGTGTCACATGAGCTTTTAGTCAAACATTTTAAGCATTGCAATTAGATTTCAGATTACAGCCACTATGACAAATCACTTTATTTACAGCCTTGCTTTGCTTTCTTTCCTTCACAGGTTGCATAAACACACAGCATAGTGTTGTCTCAGGTTAAATATTGAACCGACCTGACTACATGTCCTTAAACAACTAAAACACATGAAGTCCTGTTTATTTAGTTTTTTGCTATAAAATGTTTCTGCTGAAACTGGTTATTAACTAGGAAAGACCTCACACAAACAATATTTTACATTTTACATACAAAATTGCTCCATGCTGCATTCTCAAAGGGTTTCTATTGATGTAAACTATGGGTTCTTACCTGTGCTTTGTGCAGCCCTAACCAGCCCATTTCTCAGGACATCTCTCACCCATGTTTTGATCTTCTCATGGCCTTCGCCCCCCACCACAGACACCACCAAGTTGGGTAAGGGCAGGCCCCAGTGAGCTGTCATCAGGGTGTAGATGATCTGAGGTGATGTGTCACATGACAGCCGCAGAAACTAGGCGGGACAAAGAGAGGATTGCAGTGTCTGACAGATAACCAGAAAGAGGAATACATAAATCAATAATAAATATGATTATTATTTTCTGGTTGTTTCATATCAATTTAAACTACCTCTTCAAATACGATTAAAATAAAAAGACAATTGTATTTTAGAAAATGAACAAGAGCAGGTTTTAGGCCTTCATTTGGTGGTTGGCTGTGAACAACGAAGATGACATAAAATCATAATATAACAATGTATAGAAACTGCACTGTAAGTTAAGTTGTTAAGTATGATGGTAGTAATGGAAATATTTTCAGAATATTGCACTTTCTTGTAGTACTTCTACATTGAGGTGGCCCTCCTACAAGATGACATTAGCCTACCAGCAGTGGCCCCAAGCCAGTTTGAGTTTTAGACCCCTGCTTCAAAGGGTGTGTTTGCCATCCTGGACTCATTTTTACATTGTTTGTTGGGTGACCTGAGGGTTCAATTAATCAATCTCAAGGCAGAACTACTCGACCAAATGGTACGCTGGTACATCTATGACCGTGTGTGTATGTGTGTTCAGCACTGCCACTCACATGGCTGTGTTTGCTTCCAGCACCGGCAAACTCCAGCTCTCCAAAGGCGTCGGTGGGACACTCTGAAGAGTGCTGCCTGCTGTCCCACTGTGTGACAATAGCTGCTCCAAAGAAGTCCCCTGTTGCCACAGAGTCATGCAGCTCCCGCACACCACCACACTGACACAACGCTCCATTACTGACACACAAACCAACAAAGCTATTATTCTGTGGTTTATGAGCCATTTCAAAGACTTCAAGATTTTTATTTATTTAATTTTTTGTTTATGGTATATTATATATACAGTTATTATTATACTTATAAGTTATTTACTGGTACAACTCTATCTCTCTAAGTCAAGTCAAATATAAAACAGAGTATGGGGCACTGCCGCAATATCCACATTCTCCTTCAGTCTAGACTCTAGTCTTCAGGGCGACTACAGCAGAGTTTTGTTGCAAGGTTGGAGGTTGAGTGCAGGAACATATTCACACAAAAGCTCACAGTTGTTTAGGGGTAGTCCTCCAAAGGAGTGTTTTAAAAATAATGACTTAAACCTTAAGGCCAATTCTAAAAACTCTTGTCTGTTCCAGTTATTAGTCTGGCTGTTCTGTATAACTGCTGCTCAGGCGGGTAAAGAGAGAGTAAATTAATAAAATGAAAAATAGGTCCTAAATGTTCGGCATATGCTTAATGGAGGCGGCCAGGTCATTAAACTCTTCATTATATAAAATAATCCAATGTTCAGGTCATATTTTGTTGCATTATAGACATGTCAGAGAAGGAGAGGTTACCTGAAAGAGTCTTCAACAAAAGTGCTGCACACTCGCTTCTTGATGATCTTGGGAATCCAGCTCTGTGAGAAGGAAAACAGTTTGTCAGAATCACAAGTACAAAGAAATATGAGAACAATACCTTGGACCAAGCACAATGATTCAAGTGGGTGAAGTGAAACAAGCGCAAACTGGATACTACCAGGAAGTAGCAGGGTCCCGTTTCAGGGCTAATAAATCATGTGGTATTGGATCAGTGCATAGACACACATATTCGCCAATACCCGATACCACCTTTTAAATAGCATCAGAGGAATTTCATAACAATTCTAGTAGTGAAACCATCTATGATGTATCGATTTGAGGCTAACATTTGCTAAATAAACCCTCAAAAAGGCAAACCTGTCTCCATCACGGTAGTGTACAAACTGCTTGAAGAACTGCTTGCAGAGTTTTAAACAGCAGGCTTGCAGCAAGTGTTACGTCACCAGTTTTGTACTACTGACTATATTGATATGTAACTGACACTCTCTGTTTGCTCCTGGGTCTGAGGTCTTTTTTCCTGGATGCCCTACTTTCTGCATTGTGTTTTGTTGGGGCATCTTGTAGTGAGAAGACTAGTACTTTTACTGAGAAACCAAGATACACCCTGCGTAGCATTCAAGCCCTAGAATTGGCCAGGTGCTCATGCTCGCATAAGAGGTTTTCTGCCAGAAAGGCTTTTTAACATTGTGAAAGTGTCTATTTTATCCCACAAGGATGCTACTAAGTGGTTTTGTTGCCTAAACCTAACCAAAGTGCGACTGAAAACAGAAGATAATTTACAAGGAAACAGAGATTATAAATCAACAAGTACACAGGAATTGAAGCTCACTCTCCCAGGTGCAAGGCCTAATCCATTCATCCATCTCTAATTTCTTCATTGAACTCTAGTGCTATTTATACTGTCAATACTAGCACATGCATGCTACACAGGGCGTGTCTTTGCAATAAAAGCAGTGCAAGTCATAATTATGCATAAAACTCACATATCCATTCGCACATGTAAGTCAGTATCACATTTCTCCCCCTAAAATGTTATTTTAGCTCTTTTATATGTTGCATACTGATTTGTGTGACTGAGTCTCATACATAGTCAAGACATCTGTCGGGTGAATCAGGTTTTTCACTAACCCTGCCAAAATCTATAAAGTTAATCAGCCTTTTCTGAGACAAACACTACCAACTAACCTAACTGGCCTCCACTGTTGCTGGATTTGGAATGGATTTCACAGCTAGCATGGAGAGGAGGAACAACAATAACTCCATCAATGTACATATAAGCATGTGATCGATGTATTGAGATCAGAGGTGGCAGAAGTACACACATTATTTACTTAAGTAAGAGATATTTGTGTAAAAAAGACTGGTAAAAGTAGAAGTACTGATTCAACTTGCTTACTCAAGTAAAAGTAAAGAAGTACAGGCTCTTAAATGTGATTAAAGTATAAAAGTAAAAAGTACTCTCTTGGTCACTCTGAATTTCTACCAGCTGTACATTTGTCATGCATGACATGAACTAGTCTTGATGTTGGGAAAGCGTGCGATGATGCAAAACACGATAATAATTGATAATCATCCTCAAATGCATTAAAACAAAAATAACCAGCCTGTCTTGAAAATGTAAGGAGTAGAAAGTACAGATATTTGCGTAAAAATCAAAAAAGTTGTCCAAAAAAAGAGAGACCTGAAAGAACTATTTAATACAACAAAATATTTATATTTTGTTACTGCCCACATCTGATCTGTCCTTTAATATCAGGCTTAATGTTTAGAAGATTCAGAAATCTCTAGATCTGTCTCCTTGGAATTTCATGGGAAGCTGAGTGGGGGAATGGAGGAATGCACGGTAAGATTCTGAGATCAAACAGAAAGAATTAAGGTGGCAGGAAACAGAGAGAGGCAGGCAGGAAAAGGAGGCAGGTGTGGAAGTTGTGTGGAAAAAATGGACAGAGGTGAAATGAAGCAGACACAAGATGAAAGCCAAGCACAGAATTAGAGAAATGTCAGGAATGAGCAAAGAAGGATTCAAGTTGAGGCATGATTGCAGAGATCCAAAGGGGAGGGAAACTACCAGTTAGGCTCTGTGAAACTAGTTTTTAAACTATGTGTTTCACTATTGCACACTACCGTGAACTTTCCGTCACATTACTCTTTAAGACAATCTGTGAGATCATTGAGCAGGGACTGGTTCAACCTGTCTGCCTATTGACAATCAGGCTGTTTGCATTCAAGAGGGAGTTCTGTACTCTCTCTCTCCTATTGGTCTTAGCTCAGCTGATGTTGCATTGTAGGATTTATTAGATGGTGCTGCGCTTTACAGATTTTTTCCGCATTCTCTCCAGTGTGCTTAATTTTCGATCAGTATGTGGCTGCACTGTCCTTTGTCTGTCCAATAGCATGGGAAAAACACTGATTTTTAAGGTGGAACTGTTTTATTCAGTGTTTTTAGCAGTTTTAACCTTGTTTTGGAAAAGAGGAGACCTCTGTGGATAACTGGGCTCCCAGTAGAAACCTCCTGAATGAAGAAATCCTAACCAGGAGAAGCTGACTACAATGACGGCAGTGGTGGTGAAGACGACAACTCCCATGATCCCACAACATTATCACATTACATACTGTGCATTTAACTTTGATGATTTCAGTCTGAATAAACACCCAGGTTTTCAGTCACAAACAGCAGTCTGTCCCACACACCACAAGACTAAATTGAACGTCACCAGTTTAACCTAAAGGCTGAGACAGCACAAGGTGCAATACACGGTATGTGTGTGAGCAGCAGACATAGGTGTTTTATTTGGTATAATGCTTACAATGATTGGTTAAAATCCAACATTATGCCTATTTCCTCTCTACGTTTAAAACTGAAGAGTGCTCTGTGATCCTATTGGTCACCTAACAAGTAACACAAGTTGTCAAATTAGGTGAGAGAAGGCCAAACATTCCGACAAATTAGTGTTTTTGTCTGGACGTCATGAGTTCCCAGATGCTGTGTCATGGTGGACATCTTGCATCAATACTGCAGATCATAGATTATATTTGTTACCCGGATCGGTATAACCCATCTATTATATCTAAACTGCTTCTTCTGTATGCATATATGAACAGAAACATTTGGTCCACATCACACTTTCAACAGAGCTTATTGGGGGTCTAAGCAGCGAACCTCGCTCAAAATCCCTCTCATAACTTTAATCTCTCAATTCATCTGTATCTTTGCTCCAATGGTCTTCTGCTCTAAAAAGTGTACATTTTGTGTCATTTTTTAAATTTTCTCAGTATCCTATTTTTGACAACTTGTCAGAAATCAATCTTTGTCAGGATCATCTGTAGACATCACGGATCTGAGGTGATCAAGGAAATTACAATTAATCTGTTTTGAAATTAAATTTAAAAAGTAACAAAAAACTTGCTACACAGTATTCTGCCTCTAGGGGTCAACACAAATGCAAGTGAAATGTTTATATCATGTAATTGGCTACACGGATTTGTACAAAATTTCGGTTTACAAGACTTAGGGTCATGACTCAAGTCGAAATTTAGTACTGATTGATTAAAAGGACCAGTGAGTAGGTTTAGTGACATCTAGTGATGTACTTGCAGATTGCAGCTCCCTCGCTTCCCTGCCCTTCCATGCGCAAAGGAAAAACATTTGCATTTGTGTTTTTTGTGCATTTATTGTTTGGTTTGTCCATTCTGGGCTACTGTAGAAACATGGTGGTTCAACGAGGCACACTCCATGGGACTGACTCATTCTAAGGTAACAAGAACAATTCTTATTTTCAGGTGATTATACACTAATAAAAACATACCTATTAATATTGTATTCCATTTCTACCAAAAGATCCTCCTAAATGTTACAATGTTACACACTGGACCATGGTTTTTACAGCAAACCAAATCTACCTGTGGGTAATAAAGTAACCAAGACATTTCACACGACAAACAAAAGTTTGCCTCACCGCAAATGTTACTCCTCACTTAAAGGAACCATTCAGGGGATCTCTCTCTCACCTTCTATGCTCTCTCTATCACTCCTTGTTTCCTTAACCTGTGTGCATTAACAGAAAGTGTACTACCCACTGTTAAAGTGAAACTCTGCCCACATTCAACAGATTAAACCAACATTTGATAAACATTTCATCTGAATTACAGAGGAGAACATTCTGGCTCCTTTGTGAAGACACCCTGTTCCATTTGTTATGATGAAAACAGCATTTAAAGGAGAGCCCAGCTGGGAGTAATAATCCCTGCACATACCACAAACTACACACAGGAAACTTGACGGGCATTTCAAGATATGTAGACTGACCTGTTGAGTTTACTGACTTCCAGAGAAATATTCCATAATAATTACACACAAGGATAAACTGCTAACTGTATATGTACTGTATATAGTATACTTACTTTTCATTTATTTCTCCATATTTCTCCAATGCAACTGCTGAATGTTATTAATATTATCATTAGCTGATAGCCCAGTATTAATCTCTGTAGTATTATAATACGTCATATGTGGCAGTAAAGTCATCACACAGATGTTGTCTCTGATGTATTCAAATCTAAAAGAGACTGTTATTAAAGTTTGGGTTTGACAAAAAAACATAGGCCTTTTCACCAACAGGGAACGGGCCCCGTTCCAGTTCAAGCATCTAGTTTTGAAAAGTTTGGAACATTTAGATCAAAAACAAATCAGTCTGAAACCTTAAGAAAGTTGGTTCCCAGCTGGAACCAAAAAAATTCAGGTTTTCCTTGGGATCCAAAGTGGGTGTCTCATATTCTACAGGTCATTGTGCATTGTGCAGCACGCTCTGTTGATGACACATCCGATTACTCAAAATTGGAGGAAATGTGGGCTGGTTTGCTAGATAGCACCAAGGTTCAAAGAATCTTGAACGAAACCAGTTAAAGAACCAGAACTAACTTGGAGGAAAAGGGGCCACAGAGTCTCCCTTCTGGTTCCATTGTCTCTTCTTACCACCATCCAACACCATCCACCTTCAAACTCCTCCATACATCTGTCAACGACCCTGATATCTCCCCTCATCCATTCATCTCTCACCCTTCACCCTCACCCTCAACCCCATCCCTTCATCGCTTATCAATCCTACAACACATTATCCTGGTTCACCTTCACGCAAAAAACACATTTCTTTTCACTTTAAATAATTCAATTATTTTATGTGTGATTTTGCATGCGCCTCACATATATAGGCGATATAGGCTATATCAATATCATATACTGTAATATTTGTATTAATATTGTGACCATTATTTTAACATGTCACCCAGCCCAATCATATTCCTGAAAATAAATCCTGTGTATAAATACATTCATTGTATAGTTATTCTCAATACCCATCACTGAAGCACGTTCCTATACAAATATAAGGCATCAATACACAGTATATACCTGATCAACAGTGTATTATGACTATCATTTAGGGCTGCACAATATGGTAAAAAAAAATACACATTGCAATTATTTTGACAGATATTTTGATTATGATATAATTCACAATTAATGGGAATTATAATTTTTTTATGACGATTTTCATGATTATTTGTTGGGGTGTGTACCAAAGAAACATGTTTTCTTACATCTGGAGAAGATGTGTATACCAGGGCCTATCTGCAGCACCTAGGTACTTCATTATAATGCTGCTTGTCACATTTTACCCTTATTAAAAAATTGCAGCTTCTGCAATTTGGATATTGCACTTGGTCATATTTCAGTAAAACTTATTAAATTAATTCAATTGATGACTTTAAGGAAACAACTGGGGCAAAGTAAAGGCTTTGTGTTACATTGACATAAGTCATTTGTCACATTTGTTGATGTTAACAAAGTGTGGGCTTAGCTACCTAAGCTAAGGTAACTTGCTGTGTGCTTACACTGCCACTGGGAACATCCCCATGCGCTCACAAAGCCTACAGAAGATAACTAGTGACTGTGTCATGACATATGACTACAGCTCATTTTGGTTATTGTTGTCTGCAGTCATTTAAAAAAATATTTTTTATATAATTTATATTCTTTTGGACAGAAATACATCTACAATACAACTACAGGAACGGTGTTTCAGTGGAAAATGGCCACTAGAGGGCCACAAAATTTGCAAAAAAGAATGTAAAGTGGAGAAAAGTGAACGTTCTTGTACGCAATAAGCAGTGGAACAGCTGCAATCAGAATATCAACACTTTCGGTTAGCGGCTTGAAGATAATTGATTGTTGAGTCTTTTAAAGCATAGATATTTTACAAACTGGAAATGAGACTCAACAATCTAGTATCTCCCTTGGCTCTGATTGGTTGTTATTGTTGAGGCATGGTGGATTCTTGCAAATGCCATTAGCAGTACTAGGAGCTAAGAACCTATTTTTCACAGATTATCTGGCTCATGTTCTACTGTCAGGATATAGTGAAAGTTTCAGTAAATATGACCTATATACCTACTGCAGCTTTAACTGAGAGTTTGTGAATTAGTCCTGCCTATAGGCTGCTTCTTTACTCTCTGTTTCCACAACAACAAACATAACAGGGCACTGTCAGGATGGGACTTTTAAGTCTGCTGTCCCCAAACCTGTTATGAAAGTAAAATACAGGCTTATTGTTTTGCTTCTTTCAGCAAACATTACAATGTAATCACCCATACACAAACCTTTATCAACAATATAAAACGTGAGTGTATGTTATTTATTAATTCACTAGACTTGATAGTCGATTTGAGAGTAATGACAGGTTCTAATATTGCGTTTTGAATTGACTGTTTTTGCCTTATATTTTTAGGCTACTACTTAAAAAGGGAGTGGTAAATGATTTGGAGTGCATGTGTTTTTCATTTGAGTGAGAGATAAGTTTAAGTCAGATAAAAAAAGAAACGTGGTTGCTTCAGCCAGTCTCACTTCATACCAGCACTGTCAGCCTGAGGCATTTCACCCTTACAAGTCTTAACTGGCACAGCAGCATAACCATTTTTATAGCCAAATACAACTTCCATCTGCTCTCACTTTCACGGTCTGTACCCAGCTGAGAGCCACAGCTGTATGTAGGCTATCAACCAAAGAGCAACGGATCAACGTTCAACAGGCAGCACCGTTCATTCCTGCGCACACATACCTGATCCTTTTCTTTCTTACTTCCAGCTTTTCCACCTCCTCCGTCCCGGTCTCTCTCCAGCTCCTTCATCCTGCGTGCAGACGGGTAGTCTGATCACAGAGATCCGCGTCAGCTGTGCATCCTGCGGCTCCTCCCACAGCCTCCTATCCGCTCGGCCCACAAAGTGCCGGCTGCAGTCAGCCAGCCTCTCTCAGTGTACTCCCCAACTGTACAGACTCACACATTTAGATATGAGCAGTGTTGGGCTAGTTACTCAAAATGTTTTATTTATTATTCATTGCTATTTACAAACGTAATATTCTCACTTAACTTAAGTAAGATAAGATATTCCTATATTGATCCCCCCTAGGATAAATTCAAGTTAGACACGGCAGCATAGGGGAATGTAGTGCAACAATGTAAAGTACAATAAAGAATCACGCAAAATTAAGAAAGAATTATAAATATATTTTATTATTTTTTATTATCTACTGGGGGTATCTATTGCATACGGTCAAGCTCTGCCACTTTTGGATTTTGTGCAAATTTCCTTGACTTTTCGACATGCTGCAGCCTTCAAAATATGCGGTCGAAGCGCTCAGAAAAATTAATAGATAATGAAATAGTTATTAATAAGATGAGTAGGTATATAATAGCATAATTATATTAATTCCTTCATATTTACCAAAGGTGGTGCCTGTGCATGCTGGTCCAATGCTTCTCTGAGTTCTATGGTGTTCCCGGTTTCGCCTCGATTGTATAAGGTTGAAAATAATATTCAACGAATATGCATATGCAGTAAAATGGAGGTGTAAAAATATTTAAACACTGTACATGTTGCAATGAAGGAATAAATAGTTTAGTGCGTCATAGGTTGAACTTAAACCAGTCTTTGTTCTGCGCGGTGGTGGAGTGGACTGGGAAGCTGTTTTGCTGTTGGTGGGTCGTACTGATGGCGATAGGTTTTCAAAATGAGCTCCAAACCGCTTTCGGAGGCCTCAGGGCTGGGTCGAAGTGCGGTGTATGCTGTAGATGCTTGCTGTAGCTGCCTCGAGTCTCGAGGAGTTAGATTGTGGTATGACAGGGGTTTAAGTCGTGTTGATATAATGGCTTCAGCTTCCCTCTATATACCTCTTCTCAGTCACAGTCTCCACACTGTCCACTCCATCCCCACCACCGAGCTGGCCTTCCTCCCAGGCATTTTCTAAGCTTATTGGCCACTCATTAGCTGATGCCTCCCCCACTATTAAGCAGATAATCGCTACCGCAAATGGATATATATGTAGGTACGACTGGCAGTCTTATCGAGGCTGGATGAACATCTCCGTAGTAGCTTGAGAGTGCACACGTTGAATGACCTGGGAGCCCCTCAGAGATAGAACGAGCCTTGCTCATGACGGTTTTCCTGCTAGAGGGCCCCTTGTGTAGTGATCCGTCCAGTCCAGTTATTGTTGCAGTTTAATGGAGTTCTACTATCTCTCCTCTCGCCCTCCTCTATCGGCAGCTGGGGAGGTGGTCTTCCTCTTGCTGCACCCACGCCGAAAGTCGCCTCATTTTCGTAATGGTAACAGTAATTAGTTATATATTGCATGACCTGGTTAGATGTATGCATTTTCTGTGATTTTCTGGTCTCCCCACAATTGGGTAATGTGTTGCGCCTTTTTCACTCCTCCGAAGAGTCGTGTGTACTTAGATAATCCTCATGTTTTTTTTGTCATTAGAATAGCGATTATTCAGGTAATGGAAATATTTTTCCAGCTGCTGAATGTTAAACTTTTTGGATCTTCCGAACTTTAGTTTTGCTGCTCCACGATTACAAAAATGAATCCAAGGATTCTGAGTTGTATGATTGGATTTTAAATAACCAGTAACTTTCTTTTGCGGGGTTGACTGTAATGATTATTTCTAAGAATGATAAATGATAAAGATGGACGAAGTCTTATATGATGGGGCTCAGTTTCTTAGTAGTTTATGCGCTTTATCGGACCGGTAATGCAGATGTAGTAGGAAGACGTGGAGAGATGCACCTGGTACAGAGGTGTCACACTACCCCCTTCACACACGCTATCACAGTCTGGATGGCATTGGCTGCCATGCAATTGGGGATCG
>NW_023339696.1:203487-206995 GCF_004916995.1 Morone saxatilis
GAAACTAATCATTCATACACACTCTAACACCGATGCACAGCATCAGGAGCAATTTGCAGTTCAGTGTCTTGCTCAAGGACAAGGGATCGAACCGCTAACATTCCAATTAGTGGACGACCCGCTCTACCTCTGAGCCACAGCCATTGATGTATTAGTGCAAATGTATTAGTAATTAGTTACACTAGTTACTGTGGGAAGTAATATTATACTGTAATACTATTACTAGTAATGCCTTACTGCCTTGTTGGATATAAGTGGTGGTAGAGGTACTCAACTCCTTTACTAAGTAAAACTTTTGTAGGTTTATACAACATGATTTTTCCCCAAACTGCATGTGATTGTGGGCATGTTTGCAAAGGGGAAATGTATGGGTATCCATAAAACCCTTTTAAATATCTTGAGGTTTGGGGTCAAGGAACCCCTTTGAAAATGGTCATGCCACCATTTTGACTAACTTTGGAGTGTTATTTAGCCCCCAATATGCTAGCATGACATGGTTGGACCATACATTTCCCTTTTTAAATGTTACACACTGGACCTTAATGATGATCCAAAGAAATCAACATACGTAAGATGAGGCAACAGCTGCAAAGTTCCTGCACCCAAGTAAAACTCATTGGAATAGGGTTAGCAGGTTTTATTTAGAAAAGAAAAGAAACACAAACTAGTTAATTTTAATATATGTGAACTTAACTTTGAGCTCACTCTTGTGAAGTGTGAACTAGGACAACACTGGTTTAAACTGTGAATGTGGGAACAGGTTGCAAGAAGAGCACTTGGGGAGCATGAAGATTTCAATAAATAGACCTCCTGTGTCAAAACTTCTATATTATGATGCCATGGTGAAATTTTTCCCAAAGCCAAGGAAGATAAAGGTCAGCAATGTTGGTTAGCAGCTTAGTGAGAGCCGTTGTGCAGGATCAACAATGTTGTGTTTACTGCAGCCACAGAGTTGGCAGTCTGGGCTTGGAGCAGGACGGTCCTCCCATGGGGACGCTGTAGTCATTTCCTTAAGACAAGGAAGTTACAATTAAAACAAATTCCTCCCTCTGTGGAATTCTCAGGTCTCACAGGTTTTTGAATCAAGGAAACACACACAAACACAATTTCAACATCAGCTTTGACACATGATTTGTTTTCTAATAAGCTTAAAGGTCCATTTATTAGCTTATCAGAATCACAGTATTCACACAGCAAATGGAACTTTCTCCAGCATAATCACATGACTTGAGTGGTCATCCAATAACACGTTGTGATATATGGGGAAAGATGCTCTCTGGTGTCAGATGTATGTTGTCCTCCTTGACCTTTGACACCTTGTTGGTGAGGTCTGACAGAGTAGTTCAAACTCTGTGCTTGGCATAGCTTGACACATTGGACAAAGTTACTGTGCGAAAGCTTGATTTGGGAACAGACTTGTCTTTCTCCTTTTTGGACGACCAGTTTGGAGAAGACCAGCCAACATTACCACCCAAACTGCTTGGAAAAAGTAATGGGAGTCCAAGGATGCCCCAAACACTTGGTTGGACCTTGGCCGTGACTTGCCTTATAGGTCCAGTGTGTAGTGGTGTACATGCAGAGTGCAACTTTGTCACCTCACCCTCCCCTTCCAAGCATGAAGGAGAAACTACGGTGGCTTTCAACGCACCTATCTAGAGTTTGTCCCTTCATTTTAAACAACACAAACATACGGATTCCTACATTCAGGTGATTATATTATATTTCATTTCTGCCTATAGATCCTACTCATTATTCCACACTGGACCTTTAAAGGTTATGTAACATTCAGAAAAACAACTAACTGTGACACCAGTCCCTCGCACTCCATACACAATCCATAGCATCTGTGCAACATACATTAGACTGAGTGCTGGAAAATAAATTCAGTCATATTTAGAATAACATTACTATCTGCAATGGTCCTATATTCGGACCATTGACTCCATGCTACTTACTAGCTTGCTGTTTACAAATCACCCCATCAGCCAACATCATGAAGCAAACAAACACCAGAACCATGGCCAAAACACAGCCAGCTGGACAACCCCAGCTTAGCTTAGCTACAGTTAGCTAGTTGGATGGCCTTGCATTACTCATAGCTACGTCCATAGCACCAACCTACCCAGAAGACAAGTGTTCAACCCTTAACAGATTTAGGGCCAACTACAAACCCTGCTTGGCCGGTCCTCACAGGTGGGGCAATATTCCAAGCCCACTGTGTGCTTCTGGAGAGGAGGAAACAATGGAACACATCACTGAAGCTTGCCCTTTCCAAAGACTAAATGGAGGACTCGTCAGCCTCCATACAGCAGATAGGGAGGCAACTGCTTGCCTTGAGGACTTTGCATGGACTGCCTTAAACCCTGTAACACCCATGGCTGCTGACTAAGTGAAAACAAATTGCCTATTTTTATCATTTAGACCATTGCCACGAACGCCAACATCAGTGGAATTAAAGACCTCATATATCTGTGTGTAGTGCCACCTCCTGATTGATCACAAGCAGTCCATGGAATTTCTACACACTGCCAGTATCCTACTTGTAGAACAGTGGTAGGTAAAAGGTTAACTGACTTGTGTCTCATGAGTTCCACACAAACTTCCTGTCATTTAAACCGCAGAACATAACAGCTTTCCTCTAGCCTTTAAAGTGAATATAGGACTACTGTTTCACTCTTGATATCAATGTATATATTAGAAAAAACATTGTGGCCTAGTTTAGCATTATTTTGCTCTGTGGGAAGTGACACTGTGTGTCACTCTGCAGAGACAATAACAGTGTTTACAATTGTATCCTGTGTGTGTGTGTGGGTGTGTCTGTCTGTGTGTGTGTGTGTTGGCCTTGAAAGCGACAATGGGAGATTACGGAGACAGTACAGGAAAGACTAGCTGGATAACTCAGGAAACTTGCTTCCTGCTATTTTTGCTTGCAGTAACCAAGGGGGCAGTTAAAGGACTGGAGGCGGAGCGACGCGGATCTCCATTTTGTATGATGTCATCTGAGAACTAAACAAGTAATTAGCCAATTGTATTTTCAGTCCCATCGGGGACAGCTAAAGTAAATATATATTCTTTAGAAAAAAGATATAAAGAACTATAAAAACATGAGACAAAATGTAAACATAAAAACTTCAAGGTGACTACCATAATATATGGGGTGAAAATGAGAAACCAAACCACCGTATAATTAATAGAGACTATAATTAAAATAGTTTCTATTTTTGGGTGAATCAGACAGCATAATTTTGGGTGATTGGGACAGTGCTAAAAGAGTTTGTTAATGTTAAAAATGATCAACCTTGCGATATAGAACCATTGCTTAAGCTCTGTATGCTGAGGATTAGTGGTTCCAAACCTCTTCATGTGGACAGACCCCTGTATGCGAATGTGTATGAATGAGTTAGTTTCTGTTTGATGGACTTTGCCATCACTGAGTGAATGTGTGTGAAAGGGTGAATGTGGCACGTAGTGTAAAAGCGCTTTGAGTGGTCGGAAGACTAGACAGGCG
>NW_023339696.1:207095-212342 GCF_004916995.1 Morone saxatilis
TCATACACATTCACACACCGATGCACAGCATCAGGAGCAATTCAGCGTTCAGTATCTTGCTCAAGGATACTTCGACAGGACAGGAGTATCCGGGGATCGAACCAACAACCTTTCGATTAAGGGACGACCCGCTCCGAGCCACAGCCGCCCAGGACAAAATATATCTGCTGCCATCTACTGGTTCAAAGTTTTTTAAAAATTCCTAATGGGACATTATATTTGCATCAATAGGACATTACAACGACCCAGTCAAGAGGAAGCTGATTTTTTCACGGATCATTTGTTTCATGTACTACTGTCAGGATATAGTGAAAGCAAATAAAACTCCTATTTAAAGATGTTTTGTTTTGGTTTTTTTCTTAATGTTTTTGGTCAGACATTTACATTAAAATAATAGTTACGTTGTTACAGTTACATGAATGACATAAGTCTGTCCATTCCTTTCTTTTTTTCTTTATTAAATTATACTGTAGCTGATAATTTATCAGTCAATAATAATAACAATAACAATAATAATAATAATAATGTATTTTGAATGCTTATGCTAAATGTTTGATAGTCTGTCTATGAAAGCCACAAGTAGATTTGTAAAGTTTCTTGATTAACTTTTACTATAAAAAATATTTGAAGAAATATTTGTCAGAACTGTTGTTTGTTGTAATGTCAGTTAGATGGGATTAGACCAGAGCTATGAAATATGAAATTGCTTTTGCCTCTATTAGACAGAACAGCTGAAGATAAACAGAAAAGGGCTTACAGAGCCAGTGGATGACATGCAGCAAAGGGCCACATAGGGCAGCGCAAACCTCACTAGATGAGCCACAGGGGCGCCCCCTGTAACACCTTATTCAAGGAAGAAATGACTTTATCCCACATGTCCTCCAACATGTATCATTGTTTCTGTATTTAAGGCTAAACTGCTAATTCAGAAGGAGTCCAGTAGGATCTATTCAGTATTTTTTTTATTGGTTGTGACTGCATTTCACGAGACTATACCATGATGCAAAGAGTGTTTCCCAGTTATCTCCTGGGATCTCCCAATCCAGTTCCTTACCCAACTTATTTTGAGGCCATAGAATTTTGAAACTTTATGTCCTATAGTAAGTGAAGGTTCCTTAATTGCATATGCTTTTTATTTGAGAGAATGCAATGCCTAATTTGTAGAAATCTCCAAATTTCCAACGTTTTTCAAGAATCCACCAGGCGTGAATGAAAACAACCAATCACAGCAAAGGAAGGTAGTTGATTGTTGAGTTTTGTTGATGTTTTCCAGTCTTTCGACCACTCAACGCGCTGTACACTACATGCCACACTCACCCCATTCACACACATTCATACACTGCCATGCAGGGTGCCAACTAAATAACAGAGACTAATCATTTATGCACACTCATAGCAATTGGGGTTCAGTGTCTTGCTCTACCTCTGAGCCACAGCCACCCACAAAAACATGCTTTGTGACCCTGGGAATTTGACTCAGCAATCAACTATCTTCAAGCTTCCAACCCAAAGTGTCTTTTTTTTGGCTCTGATTGGTTGTTTTTGTTCAGGCCCAGTGGATTTTGCAAATGCTATTTGTATATGAGTAACAACGAGCCAGAGGAACCTGACTTTTTCAGATTATCTGTCTCATGTACTACAGTCAGGATAAAATAGGCACAGGAACCATTTCATTCCATTGTTTGTCCATTACATACACCTGTATTTATTGTTATTGTAAATAATTGAATAACCAAGTATATGATCGTGGTGTCTTTTGAACATTGGAAAATATTTATTATATATTTTTCAGGGAAAATTGAAATGATGTAACTCAAACTCAAAATCAAACCTAACTCAGAAATTATTAATGTGAATGGAAATTACGACAAATCAGGTAGTGTTTCTTGCTGACTACACTGCAACTCAACTGCAGCGTCTAATCAAATAACTGATATCCAATATATGGGTAATTTCAGTCAGTAAAAGACTTCGTCAAGGCTGCTCCAGTGTGTCCTCGCTCATAGCTCCTCAGAGAACGATCCTCGATCTATCAAGGAGTGAGGAAATATCAAATAAGAGTCTTGGGATATACTCTATGATTCTTATATTCAGGTGATCATACACCAATGAAAACATACCTATGAACATTACATTTTATTTCCAACAATGGAGCCTCCTAAATGTTAGAATTGACCTTTAAATAATGACACATTATGCAAATAGGCAATGTCTCATCACATATGTATTAATTTGCATATAAGTGGAAACCAAGTTTTGGTAATTAAGTTAAAGGAATTTAATCAACATTTTTGAATGGAATTATTTTTTCCACATGAAATGAAAATTGAAAAACCCACCTACCCAACACATGTCAGATCACCAAGAAGACAATGCCAAGTAAAGTTACATTTACAGTTTATTAATTTTATTTAAAAAAAAAAAGAAAAAGAAAAAGCAGCCAACAAAAAAAAAAAAAACAAATACAAAAGAGAAAAATCAAGTGTCAGAGCTGTTTCTGCAGAGTGCCAACACGGTTACTACTGTTCAGATTTATTCAAGCAACCTCAGACACACGTACACATTGTATGAAGGCTCCAGGACACCCGACAGCTGTGGAGCCAGCTGGAACCAGGCCTCAAGATCTGGTCCCATCAGTCCATCTTTTTTCTTCAGGTACAGCAGTAATTAACACTAAAGATGCTTATGGGTATGAATGGTTAAACCCCAAATAAGAGGATAGTTTGTGCATTTCAAATGCTGCAACCCAGCTATCACACCAGCCCAGTAAGAGACAGTTGCCGGTATGCAGCATCTAATACACAGTGTCCCAGATCCATACTGATATTAAACAGGTTTGTAGTATGTTGTGAGTTCACAACACAATTAAATTGAGTCGACAGACAGTATTCAGCCTAAATTGTTATTTTTGAAAGTGCCGTTGGTTCTGGTTGGTATTATTCTCCCACAACGCAAACGGATGAGCAGCTCAGAGCTGAAAAACATTACAATAAATTTGTGGGTGGTGGTGAGACAGCTCAACAATCTTGGAAAAACCAATCAAGTATTACACATTTGCAAAGTTTAACTGGCAGTAGCTTTCCAAAGTTCTAGTTTGTATGTTGTGTATGTTGTATGTATACTACGTACTAAGACAGCAGACTATAATGAGTATGCAGTACATATTGTGAAGATTGAGTATGTAGTATGGCACTGGGACACTGGGTATCACTTACTGCAGTCATCTCCATTATTTTACTAATTCTACTTGGTAACTCAACCCCCAAGAGACTGCTGTTGTAACTTCAGATCACAACCTGTTTTGCCTAAGTCTACTTCCTTGAAACTGGAGCACCACATTCACAACAACCATTTTGTGGTTATTTTTGGTCTGAACATGGTGCGTTTGGTGGACAGCTTTCATGACAGTTACATATAGTTTTTATTAACTGGTACACAAGTGTAGGACGCAGGATTTCTTGAGTATACAGAAATCCAAGACCCACATACCTACAGCTTCAACATAATCAAAAATAAGGAGAGACCAGTAGCTGGGTCATGTAATGACCATACACAGGGCCAAAGTGATGGAACAGTAATACTATGCAGACATGTCAACAGGGCCATTGCGTTGATGTTTATATGGATTTTGCACATGCACAGGACAAAAACCCAAAAGCAAAACCCAAGGAAATGTTGGACACAACCAGGCACGTCAAACAGGTTTTGTTGAGTGACTACATCACAATGAATCACCACGCCAATGCACTTTGAGCCCAAGAATGTGAAAACCTTTTAAATACTGTTAACATTCCAACAAGAAAATGACAAAAGAAAAACAAAATAGTCTTAAAATGTTGCTGCAGGGGAGCATCAAACTATTGTACAGACTCCCGGTCAAACAGTATAATCTGTCCTCTACTAAAGACACAAACTAAGACAGGGAGGGAGAGACACCTAACGCATCCTGTACTCTGACGTCTTCGACATCTCACACAGCTGACCCTTGAAGTCGATGTCTACGGTGAAGTCCAGGTCTCTCTGCAAACCAACAGCCACAGGTCAGACAATGTACACAGCAACCAGAGGCAGTGATGAAGACAAATACCATTGTTTAAGTCCCACCCAGTCAAAAATCTGTTTTTATGTGTTCTATAGTGTGATTTTTTTAATTATAATGCATGTCCAGAGTTAGACACCAGAAGGATGTTTTCACATTCAACTGCAAAACGTTTGTGCTCACTGAAAAGCTGATTTTAGGGATCCGGGCCTACAAGCATGATTTGTGACATCACAAATTCCAGTGCACAGACTGCATCTTAATACATGTCTGGAGGGGATCTTTAAAAATCACAAGTAGGAGAGGACTTGTTTGGAATACTGCAGCTCTACTTACGTTGTTCTTGACATTTGGCTTCATACTGATGGTGCCAAATATCTCCTCACCGGTCTTGACAGTCAGGTAATCGTCCAGGTAGAAGACAGTCTGCTTCCAGTGGGTGTAGGGAGACTCTGGGCCTGATACAAGGAAAGTAAAGTGTGTGAACACAGCCCGCTGCTGTTAAAACAATTTTGAGGTGTTAAGTTGAACCAATTCAAAGTCTGAAGCAGACCACCATCATAGACATTAAGAGCTAGAAAACAAAAAGTTCATGTTGATGTACAGCGTTTTCACAGTCAGTGTTAATTTAACGCCTGTTTTACTGAGACATTCACCTATTGCTGCAGTCAGCTCCTAAATAGCCACCACTCATTGTTTGAGCGAAGGACAGCTCATCCCCACAGTTCAATGTTTAGGATTATGGACAATGTCATAATCATACATCAGCCAACACAGGTATAAGTACAATATACTGAACTACTGTAGCTCTTGTATGTAGCCACACACTTCTGTAGCCTCAGCCTATTAACATGTGAGTAAAGTTTGTGTGTTTACAGTAGGGGTGGGTAAAAATAGATACGGCAATATATCGCGATACTCCGCGAGTATACATATCGATTTGTCACTCCCAAAAAGATAGATTTTTTTAAAGAATAATGATTCATGCTTAGACTCGTTGTGAATACAGTACGACTTCCGTACTCCCCACTCCGGTAGATGGCGCCGAAGAGCGTTACTGCTGGCCTGTGCGGCGCGATGTATTATTCTGTATTAGACAGTGGCTGAGGACTTTCAAAATGGCTATCAAAACTAATACACTCGCAGTTTTAAAGCCGACGTTTGGGAAGCACTTTGGCTTCTCCATGTTAAAAAAAAGATAGTCAGAA
>NW_023339696.1:212367-219866 GCF_004916995.1 Morone saxatilis
GAATGAAATAGTTTTGATTCAATTTGTCCATTTTGTCATTAGCGTAGTTTTTAAGTGTCATACCATGCAGCTGCTACTAACAGCAGTTTCAACAAAATACACGCCAAGGTTTATGAGTAAAGACATCAGGTGTATTTGTGTGTGAGAAAGCAGACTGACTTGTGGAGAAGCCGGTCCTCTTGTGACAGCGAGTGAACTCGATGTTAAAGTAGGTGACCAGAGCGTGGATGTAGTCGTTCCGCTTCACCTGCAGGCAGAATGGTGAGGTGAAGGACAGGTCCTCCAGCTTCACTGTGTAGATGTCCACCTCCTAAAACACACACATCCACAAGATGGTGTCAATTTTCCAATGTCTATTACAGCAAACAACCAGAGTCAGTGCCCCTGTAGCAGAGATACACCTCATTATACACCAGATTAACAATTAGTTCTTGATCCACCCACCTTGATGAGACATGCACTGCTGACCAGCTGCTTGGGATCCACCACATCAACCAGGGGTTCCTTAATTGCCACCTCCTTGATGCATGACATATCAAAACCATACACGTTCTCCCACCCTGCAGAGGCACAAACAGTTTCAGTTCACTGAAAGAAAAAATTATATGATATGCCAGTGGAGTCCGATAGTCATTTTACTGATAAGTGCACCCATTCGGAACAAAAATGCTCGTCCACAACACATAGCTGTAGCAACACACTACAGACTCAGGAAACAGATGACGCCAACTGTCAGAGATAGGCATAGGTTGGGTCAGGTGAAAGACTACTCACAGTGGATTTTGTAGTCCTTGTACTGCCTGTCTTCGATGGCAGTGACATAAAGGGTTGCCCTGTCTGGAAAAATGAGTCCATCTGGTTTCTGTCAGTGAGAAAGAAAGACATAAAACTGATACCTTTAGACATAGATGTATGTGATGACAGACCATCTAGCCTGTCCAACAGCATATGATTATCTGGATTTAAAAAAAATGCATTAGTAAGAAACAATCTATAAATGATTAAACTTTCCCTAACAGCAAACTGAAGCTTAAGATAAAACTTTGTAGAAAACGGATATAACATTCAGTCATTTAAAATATGTTTATGCTTTAGATTCTGGATTTTCTGAACTGGAATTCAGATGAATTCAGTAACTACCTGTATGTTTTTCCAAAACGGCAACAAGTAGCGTTTTGAATTTGATTCACATGACCGACTCCACAAATTAAATATTTCAGCCTAGTTTCACATTCAAGTGAATGGCCATAACAATATTAAGCTGTAAAATTGCTACCGTTTAAAACAATTAGGCATAGAGCATGGAAAATACTCTGGCTCCTCCTACTTCACAACCCCACACATACATACCAGCCACTTGTCCCTGGCATAAATGACTGTGTTGAGCATGGACTCATAGAAGAGACAGTAGCCCATCCACTCAGATATGATGATGTCTACTCCCTCCACAGGCAGCTCCACCTCTTCCACCTTGCCCTTGATGATGGTAACAACTGGAGACAAGAGCAAACAGAAGGTAGTTAAAAATTCTGTAATAACCTGTTATTATATTTCAAAAACATCTATCACAACACAGAAATTAGTGAAAAGATGAACAGAGACCGCTGCCATGCAGTGACTTTTTATGTCACCAGTAGCACTAACATCAAACCTTTTCACCACCAGACACATCACAATTATTGGGCTAGCAATACAGCCTACCAATGCTAAAGCCAGCTAGACAACATAGTCATGCATGTGAGATCACAGACTACTACTACTAGCTAATCAATATGCACCACCAACAGACAGGAGGGTCTACAGCTGGCTATTGATTGGAACGCAGGAACATCCCTATCGATTAATTGGAAATTTAAATTCAGACCGGTCAACTAGTGTACACAAATTCTATGCACAGAGTCTTGCGTGACCGGGAAATGACCCAAAAATAAAAAATAAAATAAACCAAACCCCACACAATCAGGTTATATTTACTCACCATCATCGAGCTTGTTGGCCTTGACAATTTTCACAGCGTAGTCCGAGATGCTGCTGCACTCTATCTATTAAGACAAAGAAAGAACATTTGAAAGCATGCATTACTTATGCTGCTACCATGGACTAAGAAATGCAGTCAATCTGTAAACCAGCCAACTATTTATCTGGAATTCAGTTATTCAGATTATTTAAACCACAGTCAAACTGAAAGTCAGTGCAGCTGAAATTACTATGACAACAAAAGTGAGGCATCCAAGGCACTACAGATGAAAGGAACCACATCAGGTCTCAAATAAAATTAAGTATTTTAGTTTCATTAAAGTATGCAGTGCAGCACTAAATTTAGGCCTCTATAGGAGATATTCGCTCATTTGTCAAAACGTGTAGCCACACCAGGCTTGTGACGGAGACCCGCTTCTATTGGGGAAACATTTGTATTGGAAGTTTTACAATAGTTGTTATACAGCCTAACACATACCCCTATAACCTTCTTGGCTCCAGCTTTGGCAGCGAACATGCAGAGGATGCCTGTCCCGCTGCCCACGTCCAGCACCACCTTGTCCTTAAACAAATGCTTGTTGTGGAACATGGAATTGCGGTAGGTCAGAGTGCGAACTTCATCTTTCAGCATCTCCTACGGTGGAAGTAAAAAGAGACCAACAGAGGGGTTGAGATCTTGTTGCACAAAGATAAAACTTGAAACTGCAGTTAGATCATTTGAATATGAAAGTGCAGCAGTTTGTTCAGTTTAAAATAAATTACCTCATGGATGCCAAAGTGGGCGTATGAGTCAAAGTAGTAATCCTTTGATGTCATATCCTCAGCTGCAGGCTTGGCTGAGCTCTCCCCCTGAGAAACCTCAACAAAAGACACACACAGTTACAACCTGTAATGTACCTGAGCACATTTGTGATTTTTCTGTTTTTGGTTTAGTAGTCATTTGTAGAGTATAGACTTGCATCCTCATCTGGGGATAAAAAAATAAAAATAAAAAAAAAAGTAACCCCATACACAGACATGGCATGAGTGTAAGATATAGTGGCATCTATCACACTAGAAGGAAGTTTCCACAAACATCACAAATAGTGAATAGTCAATGCTGGACCAGTATGCAAGTTCTACTGTGTGGTGTGGTGTAAAAACTTAAAGCCACCGAATGGACTTAACAGTCAAAGTAGGAGGCATTTTGTGTCCAGCAGGAAAACGTTCCCTAAATTTGCATCTTCATAGATTGTGGAATTTTAAAGAAAAGAGATAAAGAAAATATGCCTCTTAAGATTTTTAACATGAATGTTACAATTTTTTGTTTGAATATGAGACGCACACATTATCATTCCAAGTAGATTGTATTTGTATACAAGTCTTAATACATTGTCGGAGGGGATCTTTAAACTCTAAGTGAATAGGAAAAGCCTCCCCGGCAGTACAAAAGATGGGAGCACATGGTTGATTGTACTAGTGGGATGTCTTGGCCTTAGACTAGCGCGCATACACACACACACACAAAGCTCTTAGAATAAACTTTGATGCCAACGTAATTGCCAGGCCTTTACACTCGGTAGACACAACTGGTGTTAACGGTTAAATGCGCTACCTACACGCTACGCTAACTTACTAACGTTAATTAATCGGCCAACAAGATATCACAACGCAACAAAGTCGGTAAATTCCAAGTTGATACCGCTATTAAATAAAGACATCGATGGGGGGAGATATTGGCACAAATGTTGCACCAGCTTAAAACAAGCTAACGCTGGAGCTGAGTAAAAACCTGTGGGGCGGATGAGGCAGCATCCATGCCTGAAGTAGCTAGCTAGCTCGGAAGCTAACACGTTAGTCCCCATGCGGTCCCAAAGGCTCGTCAGACACAGCCCCGGCCGGCTGTCGCACCAACTAAAACACCGTTTGTGTAGTCGCTTAAATGATCAGCTTTGGCCATCAACTTACATTGCCACGTAAATACGGACCGAGTCAAGTGTTTAAATCGAATCTTAAGTCTGTCCGATATACGACGATAAATGAATGAGCGCCAATGGCAGATGCATCACACAAGTAACGTTAGCTAAGTTAAAATGGATGCATCACTACGTACTCAATAAAAACAAAAACAAATGAAGACATGTAGAAGAATTTACAACAGATTTCCTGGAATAATGAAAACATTCATGTTTCGTTTACAAAGACAAATTAAGAGTTTTTTTTGTATCTCCTATTGTAAGACCTTACCTCCATCCTCTCTGCTGGCGCCGCCATTTCGATCTCCTGCCCTGCCTGCGTGAGCTTGGAAGACTTTTCCCTGACCCCGCCCACGACCGCCGTCTTTTATTTCTGATTGGAACGTAATTTAGACCCCGCCTATATTTGTATATAGCCTACTGAAAGTCAGAATTTTGGCATCGAACTACGAAAAACAAATTTACTTTCCTCGACATCGCAAACAAAACACTGAATGTATATATAAGACAGGCAGAAATAAGCACATTTTGGTGATATAAGTTAAATCATAAGGCATCGCATCTCACAGTGACTCTCTAAGGACTGCTGCTGCATTCAGGTGTCCATGGAAAATCTAGTTACTCTCTGCTTAATAGCCATGTACAATTCATTGATAGTATAAGCATAATATACAAGCAAACTACAAACTAAACATCATAGTCCAGTAAGTAGCTATACCAAAAACCCCACCGTATTTTATAGTTTTCTACTAACAGGAAATTATTATGTACAATATCAGACATCAAACTGTGTACTATCTTTGGACAAAAACGTTGGACTATCTGGCAATTAAACTTTAAATTAACATCCAAATATTTCCTTTAAGTTTAATACTTATCGTTTGTTTTCTGAGATCTTTTTGTTGTTGTATGTTATACATGTAATGTAAATCAGAATCAGGTTTATTGCCAAGTAAGTTTTCACATATGAGGAATTGGTACATTGGTGCATAAGAATAACAATCAAGCTAGAAAAAGAAAAATAAAGACAAAAAATAGAGACAATAAAAAGGAGGAGCCACTATATACGAATATAAAGAGTGAGAGAATATGTACAAAATGACCAGATACTTAAATAAATAAGTAAAAGCTGTACAGAAATGTGCAAGATAAAAAACCCCAACAGAATTGTGTTAATATAATGCATATATACAGGGTGGGTTTAAGAGTCATTGTCAGTGGGGGTCCAGGGCCTTGTTGATGAGACCAGCTGCAGATGGAAAGAAACTGTTGCTGTGGCAGAAGGTTTTCCCCTTGATAGACCACAGCCTCCTGCCAGAGGGAAGTCTTTTTCAAAAAGTCTGTGTCAGGGGTGGTAGGGGTCAGCCACAATCTTACCTGCACGCCTCAGGGTCCTAGAGGCATACAGGTCCTGGAGGGATGGCAAATTGCAGCCAATCACCTTTTTAGCGGTGCGAATGATACGCTGCAGTCTGTCCTTGTCCCTGGCAGTGGCTTACCAGATGGTGATGACGGAGGTGAGGATGGACTCATGGATGGCAGTGTACAAGTGCACCATCATTGTCTTTGGCAGGTTGTAAAGGTTGGATTCTAGAGTCTCATTATTGGAGTTTTACCGGGAAATAAGTTGTAATTGTTTGATCGTTGTGAGGAAATGTAGTGTCTGGTAAATAGAATAAAGGAGATAGGAAGAAAGTCAGAGGAAATACTCTACCCGATTTTAAATGTCTGGGGAGGCCTAAAGGTTAATAAGCAGCGATAAAATCCAAGGGCATGGGGGTTCAGGTACACACCTGATCCAGCCCTAACTAATAAAAGCTTTATCAAAGAGAAAAAATGATACATTAAGCCTACTCCTTAAATATGTGGATGAGGGTGTTCTGCCTCCCGAGAACCACAACTGGGGAAGCTGGGTTCCCCACAGGAAGAGGAGCTGGTAACTGAGGCTCTGGCTCTGTTCTACTTTTAGAGACTAATAGGAACCAACAAGTAGCCAGCATTCAGAGAACGCAGTGTTCTAGAGGGGTAATAGGGTTATATGAGCTCTTTAAGATATGAAGGGGTCTGGACCATGAAGGAGCTTGTAGGGGTGAGGAGGAGGATTTTAATTGCCTATATCTGAATTTTACAGGGGAGCATATGCCAGAGAAGCCTAGAACAGGAAGGTATGATTTATTTTCTTAGTTCTGTCAGTACTCCGTGCCTGCAGCGGTTCTGAATTTATTGAAGCGTCCCTAATTGGACTTATTGGGGCAGCCCTGATAATAAGAATTTCAGTAATCCAGCCTAAAAGTAACAAATGCAGGATTAGTTTTTTGCATCTGTCGTGATAGGAATGTGTCCTTAATTTTTGCATGTTATGTAAGTGAAAAAGGCCAAGTGCTAGAGGTTTGCTTTATGGTGGGAAGTTAAAGGACTATATCCTGATCAAAGATAACTTTCCAAGGATTCTGGACAGTGGTGCTAGGAGGCAAAAGGTAATATCATTTAAAGTTAACTATATCTTTAGACATGTGAGTCTCTGGAGGTTTTTTGGGGCCAAGTAAAGAACCTTCAAGTCCGTAGTTTAAACAAATCAGAAAAATTGCAGGACATCCAGGTTTTTAATGTACCTAAGACATGCCTTGAAATTTTAGATAATAGATTTAATTTATGATTCAAATTAATGAATTAAAAGTTGTGCTATTTGACATCAATTTCATCGAAACAACCGTGCCCGTGGCGTGGGAATTTCAACCAACTCGCCATGAAAAGATGGGAATTCTGGTGTCATAACTTCTGCGTACCATGAATAGCCCATCTCCATGCAAACTTACATCCATGTTTAGATAAGAAGTCACCGCCCCTGAACATGTCTATGTTGAAAATAATATTCTAGGTAATAGGATGAGAGACCCACACCAGTAGGTGGTGGAAAGGAAAATGTCATATTTTCAATTATACTACTAATCACATGTTCACATAACTACCCATTAGCAGGGAATGGATGCAGATCCCAGGACTTGAAATTTAGTCAGGAAATTGCCAAAACATGTAATGTTTATGAAAATTTCATGATATAGTGGTGACAGTTTGTTAAAGGGCGTTGTCCGTGGCAAATGGCCGTCCAAAACTATTGGATGTACCGTACCGCCAAACAGACACAAATTTGCTATAAACTTGCGTAGCGTGTTCCACAATATAGTCCAAACCGACTGACCCAAACTTAACGAGGCGGTATTTTGCTGATAAGCACGATCCTCGAACACACATCTAATGTAAGATAATAGGTCCACTAGGTAAGAGTAAATATTCACTAATAGTGAAGAGCGGCACACCTTAATGTGGTTAGAAAAGGGAAATGGTAATCTTATTACTTCACCATATTATTGTATATCTTCCACAGGCAGATTGACAAGATCGATAAGCTGAAAAATTCTGTCCAAGTAAAAGTTTTCTTAGGAGGTAAAATGAATGACGATGAGCATCTTATGAAATTCATTTAAGATATTTTCCCTAAGAACCATGGTTACCACTGGCCGATGCAGCGAAAAAATGCAGCTCCTTTTGTGTTTAAACAATTTGAAC
>NW_023339696.1:219891-223588 GCF_004916995.1 Morone saxatilis
TTGAACACTTTTTGGGGGGCTAAATATAAGGGGAGCTAAACAGGAAGGACTCCCACCTAGAGCCGTGGTCTGTTCGAGGTTTCTGCGTCTTAAAAGTTTTTCCTTGCCGCCGTCGCCAAGTGCTTGCTCGTGGTGGGAACTGTTGGGTCTCTGTAAATAATTTACCTGACCTGCTCTATTTGAAAAGTGTCCTGAGATAAATTCAGTTATGAATTGGCGCTATACAAATAAAATGGAATTTAATTGAATCGAATCGAATCGAATTGAACTGAACTGAACTGAACTGAATTGAATTGAATTGAATTAAATAGTGTGCATCACAGCACACTTAAAATTGCATGCAGTCATTGACACACATGTTGCTCTTATGATAGGTGCAGGATCTGTAATGCAAAAGTTATAATAAAATAGTGTTTATAAGAAACACAATACTCCCTTTAATACTCCAAATGCTTATGATTCTGAAAATAAAACTGCAACTGACACTAAAAAACTTGCTGAGAAACTGAAACTGAATTGTGCATAAGGCAGGTAAAAGTAATTATTATTAATTAGTACTGTGCCAATATTTATTTTGTTTTTCAGCTATGGGTTAGGGTTACGCTGTGCATGCTCTTTATGTCTGTGTTTCTGCTTTGCATGTTTTACTTAGTGCCTAACAATTCAACAATATTGTCTGCTATAGTCCATATTTACCAATTCCCATCATTTTTTTGTATTTGTATGTGCTCTTGCATTATTAGCCTCTGTGCTGTATGTTCTTAATAGTGCGTGAAGTACAAGGGTGTCCAGAATTATGCTTCAATTAACACTGATTTGATTGACTTTATAATTTCAATATTGAATTCTGTTTTTAGGGTGTAGACTGGGGTGGCAAGGCCAATGCTACCTCTGTATTCGCCCCTGCTGCTTACACCTTGCTTAATCGTTTGCCTTAAAAAATAAAGGTTTCTCGGACTCCGACAGCAGTGAATTTTGGCTGATATAGCAGTACAGTGGCACTGCAAGCTGAACCAATCAACGCCGGAAAATACATTCGGACGAAGGAAAAGAGCGTAAGCGTGCACGGGTACGTCGCGCGGTCACGCTGTTGGGTCTTCTGTCACGAGCCTTATCCAAGCCGCGGAGTGGAGGCTGGAGAATTAGAACGGAGAATTAGAACGGACATCAATTATACAGGACGTCTTATTTACCAAATTTAGTGCGCGAGAAAGAGAACAGGGCTGTAATTTCATATCGCTACGTGGCAATTAAAACTCTCTACTAAGTTATTCCGGTCAACCGGTGATGTATTCCAGTATTTGAATGATATTGCTAGCCAGCTAGCTAGCTAGCTGTTAAGCTAGCTTTACGGTGCGTGACTCGAAGTAACTCAACGTTATATTCTCGGACGTTATTTTCATTAGCACACCTGGACGCATTCATCATAGAAACATCCAAATAGTGGATGTTTTTTTACTGAAGTACCTTTACTGTGGGAGTTATGCGTGTAGGTTATAATCGTAGCTAGATAAGGATTGAATGAAATAACGTTAGCTTGCTATAGCCAGCGGAAACGAGCCAGTTAACAGGGATAACGTTAACTTATCCTGCTGCTGGTTGATCCACCGCCATTCAGCTAATCTAGCAAATGCTATCGGAGCTAGCCACCCACAAGCACACAGTGAGCTTGTTAGGTAACAGTCAATTATAAAGTTCTAGTGAACGGAACTGCGAAGTAGCTAGCTACAACCAAACGTCAAGTTGGCCATCTTCCACTCTAGTCCAGTGTAAAAAGCTGACCGACGTCAGTTCGTTTTTACGGATAAGGCCGGGGTGAGGACAAACCTGCAAACATGCCGGCTGTGTCGAAAGGAGATGGAATGCGCGGATTAGCTGTTTTCATCTCGGACATTCGAAACTGTAAGTCAAATTTTCTTCATTGTACTTGTTAATTTGTGTAACGTTAATTTGACACCATTGGCATCAGTTGCCATTACTCGAACTGTTGCTGCTTGTACCCTTTACGTGCTGTAGTGGAATGACGTGGGGCACCAAAGGAGCGCTAGGGTGTCACTATATAACTGCTAGTTAACTACTCAGTAATGGCACAGTTAATACTCAGATGTAGCCTGCAGCACGACCGTTTTACCAGTACTCAGTGCAACAGAAGCAAGGGTCTGATGTTTGAATGCAGAGAGGCCTTTTATTTTTCAGTGTTGGCTGTGGCTTTGGTCAAACAGAGACCATAAACATCTGTACAATATTAGGAATCCAGATGTTTGAACCAGTAGTTGTTTTAAGATGACAGTACACACAGCTCCATAAGTTTAATTGTAAGGAGCAGGGCTGTACGATATGGTATTACTTTGACAGATATTGTGATTGCGATATGATTCATGATTTGTGTGGGAATGTTTGTTGTTGAATCACAAATTAAGTTTTCCTGAATAAAACTATTAAAACCATGATGATAAGAAATGTTTTGGGGTCTGTACCAACAAACATGTTCTCTTAAATCTGAAGAACAAAATGTGTAGGCCAGGACATGTCTGCACCACTACAGTACTTCATTATAAAGCTGTTTGTAACAGATTTTTACCTTAATCGAAAACATTCAGCTTCTCCGTTTTGCGTATTGCACCTGGCCATGTTGTAGTTTTGATAATATTTCGACTAATTGTGCAGCCCTAGTAAGGACAAGGACACAGAGGCTCAGGAGAATCTGAGCCTCTTTAGAGGCTGGACAAGCACAGCCCAGTGGACAAGATTAAATAAATAACAAATAAGATACTTTTGCATACATTTTCAATATTGTATAACTATTCCGTATTAATATTGATATTTCTGTGTGATTTAATTAGAGCTAGTAAACTAAATGACTTACAGGATATGCATAATGCTCAATTGAGGGATTGCAACTACTGAAATTGACATGATTTAATCAGCTGATCTCTTAACTGAGAAGATTCTCCCCTCTGTATGATGTACATAAAATCTATTGAGGCATATGTGATTTAATATTGTGATACCAATATATACCATTAATGCTTATATGAAAACCAATATTCAAAAAATAATGGCAGGCGGTGTGGCCAGCACAAACAAAGGCTAGTCGCTAAGGGCTACACAGTTAATGGAAATATTATTAGCAAATCCAGGTTCCAACCTGGAATCGGACCCAAAATGGAACTGGCTGTTTGGACCAAACATCTGCTTATTTATCTATACACAGTTTCTACTGTAGCTACCACCATAATACCACCAACAATGACAACAGCTTTTGTAGAATAATGCACCCAGTAATTATTTAACACAGCATCCATTTAGCAAAGTTGGTTGTGTTATTTAGTTGTTATGGAAATACAAACTAGTACTTTGACCTTCAAGGGCTGGTTAGTTGTTGGTTATTACAGTGTTTGAAAATGTTGTTTGATTGAGTGAGACTGGCTATTACTGGAAAATTAAGTGAGTATTTGATATTTTACAGTGATCCCTTAAAGCTGTCAGGCCTGAGAAATATCAGAGAGACAAGTATCACTCCAGATAAATCACCAGACTTGTCACTGTGAGTGTGAACCGAACACACTTGCTGGCAAATAAAGCTACATTTCCAAGGTTTGAAACTTAAAAGTAAAGTCAGTGTCCATTTCTCTACATCATATTCACAAGGGCTGAGCAATTTTAGTAAGCTACAGTCTGCACTGTTTCAATAAAT
>NW_023339696.1:223613-230542 GCF_004916995.1 Morone saxatilis
CTGGTTAAAAACAGACTGTAAGACATATTTTTGAGTTTCAAAAAAAAGCAAAAGACGCACACCCTTCTGCCTGCGCTAGCGAAAATGACGAGACGCAGCCAAAGCCAAAAGTCAATAAGAGGAAGAGACAGAAGATACGTGAAAGGTGTGGATTATTTTAAACTAAAATTCAGGACAACATCGTGGTGTGTGGTACATTGCATAGAGGAGCGGCATACATAGTTTTGAAGTAATTTATTTATTTATATGGACAATATTTTGACTGAACAGTTTAACTACTTTGCTTATAGTTTCAAATAAATAAATCGTCAATTTTCTTAAAAAAGGAAACAAATTGGTTGTATTGATTGAAGTGAGTCCTGTCTTGTTTCTATTGTTAACTTATAATTGGGCTTTAATTAAGCAAGTAGTGTTCTTTAGTCCAATTACCGATTAATCCGATGGGATATTCGACTAGAATATCTCCATTACCGAAAAATATTGGATAGCTGGCAGCTCTACATTAAACAATGTTAGAAACATGTTTGTGTTAAGCCTAAATGATCATTATTTAATTATCTGAGCGCAGGCAGAAGCCCCAGCCAGGTAAACTCAACCACCCACTAGATTCTACGCATCTTAGTCCCAGACTGCAAAGACAGCATAGTTCTGCTTCTCACAGTGCTTCTACCCCTCCCAGTGACTCGTTAAGTCAGAGCCAACACCAGACGCGCGTGAAGGCCTTGTCAAAATTCTGCCCACAGCCAGCACAAATAGCTTCTGACCTCCATCTGAAGAGACTAGCTCACCGGTACAGAAGCAATTTGCTGAGGACAGCATGCTCGTAAATACGCGATCTCTCACACCTGTCGCACGCACTCACTCTCTCATCACACAGTCAGCGAAACACGGCTTAAAGCGGAGGGGAAACACAGAATCTCATCACCTCACATGCGCCTTAATGTAATGACAGGGCTGTGCATGAGCTTGTGTGGTGCATGAAGGCAGATTAGATTGTGACGCCAAAGATGCATGTCACACAAACGCTTAAAAGATCACCACCGTGGCATGATTGAAAAACTTAACAGCGACTTAAAGAACCATGGTGAGCACTTTTTTCAGTTTTCTGATAACAACCAGCCTGCAAAAACTCAGAGAGCAGACGCATCAGAGCGTATGTGACATATCACTACGGGCTGCGTACCGATAACACATCCTCACGATACGCACTACGATAACCAGATAACTTCAGACCACGATATGATTCAAATACGATCGATTTCACTTACTCCATTCTTCTGAAAAGATTTTAATAGGGACAGTGCTGATCTTGTGACTCTGCCTAGTGGGCTTCATTGACTTGGATTCGACATAACCTAACTCGAAAACCTGAAAATTACACAATATCACCTCGGATCGACTGACCGAGAGTTACAGTTGCAATGCCGCGACAACCTTGATCCACACATGTGGTGACCGAAATTAGTCTTCATTTATATGAATTGTATTATATTTAATTTAAAGGAGTTTATAAGATTTTAGTCTTAAATATTTGAAAGAACTGTTACAAGCAGTCTTGTAGGAACAGTGTAATAACTGAATTAAAGGTTGTAATGCCAAAGGTCTGACTTGACAGATGAGTTGGCTCAAATGTTCAGAATCATATCTTAAAGTGTACCCCATTAATATGTGGGTAAACCCCATATTGGAAACACGTTTCAGTATAGGAAAGTACAGTTCAACAGCATAAAAGATACATTTAACAAAATGAGCATTTTGAGTCAACACCTCTGTAAAGCAGTTTCAACAAGGACTGAATATTAAACCATAATGTTTTTCAAATCCCATTGGTGGCCTCTTTTCATCTGTTAATGCAGGGCTACCTGTTCATCTCAGTGCTGGTTAACAGCAACAGTGAGTTGATCCGTCTGATCAACAACGCCATCAAGAATGACCTGTCCAGCCGCAACCCCACCTTCATGTGCCTGGCACTTCACTGTATCGCGAACGTCGGAAGTCGCGAGATGGCTGAGGCCTTTGCCAGTGAGATCCCTCGGATCCTGGTTGCTGGGTGAGTGTGACTTCTGCTTTAGAAGGTTGAGATAGTGCAATGAATATAAATCCTTACTTCTCCTGTTTTTCAATTTCATTTTTTCCATTATGTTTTGCTGTGAGTGATCTAGGGCTGTCGCTATAACAGCAATCATAATGAAATACCACGCTATTGACAAGCCAATTGCCACAACCATATGTGATGTCACATCATCACATCGTTCAGAAAAACGCCCCAGAGTGGCTAGGTTGAAGAGACTCGACACAGCATAAATGCTGTCTGAATTGCAATGCTACTCAGTATCCTTTGACCCCAACAAAAGTAGGGTCATGATGGAATTCCAGGGGGTCCCAAGAATTAAGTATCTATAAGTAACACAATAACAGAATCTTTGACTATTTTGGTCATAAGTTTCATATACTTTCTTTAACAAAAAATCTCCATTAGATGGGGCACCCTGGGATGAAATCTTATAAAGTTTGGGTCTGTTGTCTAATCTGTGTCAATTTAGGGGGTCTTTGATGTGAAACATTTTAAGAGCCACTGTTCTCTCATGTCACTTTGTCACTCCACTACTTCGCTGTGACTTAGTTACTGGTAATGTGAATGTGATCACCACAGTGATACGATGGACAGCGTGAAACAGTCAGCTGCCCTGTGTCTGCTGCGGCTCTATAAGACCTCTCCTGACTTGGTGTTGATGGGTGAGTGGACGTCACGCGTGGTGCACCTTCTCAACGACCAACACATGGTGAGAGCCCAATCCAGTGATTAAATGGTTTCTTTTAGAAACACTAACTTCACGTAACATATTTGCATTGTGTTAACATTTAAAACTAACCAAAATTACAACATGATTTTGAATTGATAAAAATAGTCCGATTATTAATTCTCTTCTTTTGCGTCTCTGGGGTTTAGGGTGTGGTGACAGCAGCCATCTCTCTGATTACCTGTCTGAGCCAGAAGAATCCAGATGAGTTCAAGACCTGTGTTTCCCTGGCCGTTTCCCGACTCAGCAGGGTGTGTGTCTTTCATTAACAATCAATTGCAAACAGAACTTTGAATAATCCTTGTGTTAATATTGTTATTGTACATATATTTATTATTATTATTTATTTATTTATAAATAAATAAATAAAGTATCTATATAGTAATCTAATCTATCTTGTACCAAATCTAGCCCAGATTCTGCACTGACTTGCTTTGAACTTGCTTGGGATCAGAGTGGATCATAAGTTCAGAGACAACAGTGTTGTCAGTTATCAAAGCTAGGCTTCCCAGGTGGATGAATAGACCACTGATGAGCTCATTACCAAGACAGCCATATCTGTCCACTTTAGTGTAGGGCAAAAAAACAAACACCCTTTAAAACAATTCCGATTAAGCCAAATGCAGCCAAACTCCCATGGCTGTGATAGTGGATACCGTAGATACTGCTCATTTGCTGTGTATAGTAAGCACTTTACTGAGACTGTTAAGCAGTGTTTTACACAGGTTCAGTTTTAACCTAACATAATTAGTCACAGGAAAAATTGTGTTTCTTCTCCAGATTGTGTCGTCGGCCTCCACTGACCTACAGGATTACACCTACTACTTTGTCCCAGCACCGTGGCTCTCCTGCAAGCTGCTGCGCCTGCTGCAGTGTTACCCTCCCCCAGAAGATGGTGCTGTCAAGGGCCGATTGGTAGAGTGTCTGGAGACCATCCTCAATAAGGCCCAAGAGCCACCCAAGTCCAAGAAGGTGCAGCACTCCAATGCCAAGAATGCTATCTTGTTTGAGGCTATCTCACTTATCATCCACTATGACAGGTGAGCATTCTTCAGCTACAGCAACAACTCTGCAGTACAACAAAATACACACAGTTGTGGTTTCTGTTCCACAGTGAGCCAAACCTGCTGGTGCGAGCCTGTAACCAACTGGGCCAGTTCCTGCAGCACAGAGAGACTAACCTGCGCTACCTGGCTCTGGAGAGTATGTGTACTCTGGCCAGCTCTGAGTTTTCACATGAAGCCGTCAAGACACACATCGAGACCGTCATCAACGCCCTCAAGGTGGTGCCTTACACTTTGTTCTAAACACAGTGACAGGCCTGAGCAATGTATTGATTAAATTGTTAAATGATTAAGTGTGACAGACTCCTACCAACCTCCAAAAACCCCATGTACATTTCTACTTAACTTTAAAAAGGATACAGGATAACAGTAGTATACTGGTCAGTAGTCACATCTTTTTTCTTCCATTTTGTCAGTGTTTCTCTCTCTGTGTCTGCAGACTGAGAGGGATGTGAGTGTTCGACAGAGGGCAGCTGATCTGCTGTATGCCATGTGTGATCGCAGCAATGCCAAGCAAATCGTAGCCGAGATGCTCAGCTATCTTGAGACAGCAGACTACTCCATCAGAGAGGAGATGGTAGGTGTTAGTGTGCCAAGAAAGATTTAGTGCCATGCTATATTCTTCATTATATGTGACCATATATCTTTCTAAATGTAAAGTAAGAATTTGTGAAGATGGTTTGTTTCCACCGGGCCAATATTGTATTCATAAACATACAAAACAATCCAGCAGTCTTTAAAAAATGTATTAATACTGACAGTGAGCAATGTCGGAAAAGTATTCTAAACGTACGTGCCAACTGAGCTGTGGTGTTCCTCATTTAGGTGCTGAAAGTAGCCATACTTGCAGAGAAGTATGCTGTGGATTACTCCTGGTACGTGGACACCATTCTCAACCTCATCCGCATTGCTGGTGACTACGTCAGTGAAGAGGTGTGGTATCGCGTCATTCAGATCGTCATCAACCGAGACGATGTGCAAGGCTATGCCGCCAAGACGGTCTTTGAGGTACCCACATCATCAATCATCAAATCTTAAAATGTAGCTTTTGATTATGCTTGTGCTGACTAGCTGACTGATCATTGATTGATATTGATTGGATGGTTATCAAACCACGGTGCTTTTTTGACTACGGACTAAAATGTCTGTTGTGTTTAACTGTTGAATATCAAAAACAGTATTGAAGTTGAAAAAGACTGTCTGCACAGATTCATGATCTTGTCCTTTTCTTTGATCAGGTAGTTCCTTATTTAAATCAAAATGTTGCCTGTTTCAGACTGCATATTGCCCTTTATGTAGACAAGGTTTTCAATTAATCAGTTCGTGAATGTTGGTTTTTTTGTTAAATGAAAAACATCTTTATGTTTCACACAAAAACATTTAAATAATTCACAGCCACACCTCTGTTGTATTTTTATTTTTTTATATGGCAATTTTTCAATATGCATTCAATGTAAATTCTATGATTTTATTTTATTTTTATTTTTTTCCCCCACACACTGAGTCCTATTTTTCTATATTATTATTATCGTTTTAAGTTATGTTTAAATCACCAACTTCATATCTGAGGGATACAGCAACTTGGCCAGACATTTATTTGTATTATCTACATCCTTTATTTATAAAGGAAGTGTTAAATGCTAATACACAAACAATTGACTCTGAACGTCCGAGTGTTTTCCTGGTTTTAACCTTAACTGGCCGTTTTTTCAGAAGTTGTCCATATTTTAAAATAATTTGGATGATTATGTCAGTGTGTGTTTTAAAATAGGTTTACGTTAGGTTTAAATAGTTAATTTAGTTATATTGGGCATTTGAATCAACGCCGGTGTTGCTAGACCAATTGGACCCAGTAGTAAAGCAGGTTTGAAACCTCTAGTGAAGTAGCCATGATCCCAGCTTTCAGCGGTAAAAATGCTGTGAAAATGTTATAACCAATAGGACTTACGGCCAGAAACTTGATCTTGAATCTTTCTGTCCTCCAGGCTTTGCAGGCCCCTGCCTGCCATGAGAACATGGTGAAGGTTGGAGGCTACATTCTTGGAGAGTTCGGTAACCTCATTGCTGGTGACCCACGCTCCAGGTATGTTGGATTTTAGCTGCCAATCGACTAAGTTGACAATTGACATAATAAATAATAACTGTGTGGTTCTCTGATCCAGCCCCCTGGTCCAGTTCAACCTTCTCCACTCCAAGTTCCATCTGTGCTCTGTGCCAACTCGTGCCCTGCTGCTGTCAGCCTACATCAAGTTTATCAACCTGTTCCCAGAGACAAAGGCCACCATCCAAGAGGTTCTGCGCTGCGACAGTCAGATCCGCAATTCGGATGTGGAACTGCAGCAGCGTGCTGTTGAATATCTGAAGCTTTCTTCCATCGCTAGCACCGATGTCCTGGTTAGTTTGATCACCATGTTAGACCAAACTAAACTCTGCTCTGATCCAGTAATTAATGAAATAACATTTGAATGCAACACTGGTATACATATAATTCATTTATCCAAATGTCCCCATAAACTGTCTCAGTCCAGATTTTTAGTCACATTAGTTTAGTCTAAACCCATAGCGTGATTGTCCTGTCTGTTCCCTCAGGCCACTGTCCTGGAGGAAATGCCTCCGTTCCCAGAAAGGGAATCCTCAATCCTGGCTAAGCTGAAGAAGAAGAAGGGGCCCGGTGCTGTATCTGTGACAGAGCTGGAAGACAGCAAAAGGGAGGGCGGGGAGTTGAATGGAGGGGGCGACCGGGGGCCAGACACAGCAGCCATGGCTGCCTCCAATGCTGTAAGCAGACTCTCTGTATTCACAAATAAACAGGCTTACATACAAGCATTTTGTGACCCTACTGCAAGTGTCTTTTGTTTTCTAGTCCACCCCGTCACCATCAGCAGACCTCCTCGGGATTCGTTCTGCTGCTCCTGTTGGTGCTGCTCCGGCCAGTGCTGGCAGCCTATTGGTAGACGTGTTCTCTGAGGCAGGGCCTATCGCACCTTCTGCTGCTGTGAATGACGACGGCTTCCTAAGGTGAAAGGTCATCTCTTGATGAGTAGATGAAGAATCCACCGTAGGC